>NW_005054322.1:6805706-6839510 GCF_000277835.1 Geospiza fortis
GGAACGGGGGTGCCCGAGAGCCGGGTCCGGATGACGGGAAACGGAGGGTGACAAAAGTGCCCCAAGGAGAACGGGATGGGTCACACGAGGGCAAGCGGCCCAGGGCTGCGGCGGAGCTGCCTGCCGACCCCGCGGTTCTGTGCGCCACAAAGAATCTTGGATAAGTAAATAAATCTGGGGCGCACAGCGCGTCAGTGGCACCAGTCAGTGCCCAGTGTCGCTCCTCGGAGGCGGCGAGTCACGGCAGCGCGGGAATGAAAGCCTCACGTACCTCTGCCACCTTGTGCCTGTAGTTAAAAGCACATCAATGAGAGCCCGGACTTGGAGTTCCTTGCCTTTTAAAATGCCCGACAGCAGGTTCTGAGTTCCGATTCAGCGTGTCTCAGTTGCTAACATTCGTCATTGTTTATGAAATGTGATCCGCACGCTGGTTTAGGAAAGGTTTATAACAAAGCGAAAAACACCACTAAAGAGAGAGATTCAAAGACAGCACGAGGCTGTTTCGATGTTTGTGTAATTTTTTAATTCCTTCTTTTAAAATGATCTCTTACAGTATCCTTCAGTAGTGGAGCAACATTGGCACGTGATCTTGCTTTCTGTAGGGCAAAACTCGAGTTTGGAATTTGAATTTTGCAGTGTGGGCACAGCTACATTCACATTTAAGTATTCTTTCAGATAAATAATTCAGCTTAGTTTGGGGTGGAGGGGACATCAGTAGACGTCCACATTCAGTTCTACAGCACTGGATTGTTGTAATTTGTGATATATTTTTATATTCTCTTACTGACATACCTGTAGAATACTACTGAAAGCTACTTAATGAAATAAACCTATGCAATTGACTTATGGGTTTGGATGTTTCTGCAGGGGGTAGTAGTTCTAGTAGTTAGATAGCTACCAAGTTAAGCAGTACTAATACCCCTATGAAACATTCACCCTGGACTTCAGCAATGAATGTCTTATTTGTAAGACTCAAAGGAAGGTATTTCAGCTGAGTTCCAGGCATCAATGACCAAGACATTCAATATTCAAAATACTGTTTTTGAGATATTTTGCTGCTTCTGAAAAAATAAAAATAGTAAAGGGATGGAGTTGCCCCATATCTTACGCAGAAATTTCTTGTTTTCCATAGGGTATAGGCTCTGGTTCTTTGACCTCTGTTATCTCCATCACCAAGTAGTAAATCTCCATGTACAAACAGCAGAAGTCCTCTTTATTTTTAAGAGTTGCTGTCTTGTCAAACAAGTCAGTGAGCTCTTGTGCCACAGTCCAAGTACAAAGTGCAAGACTTGCTTTATTTCTTCTTCTTTTCACAGGGCAACATAAACAAAAATTCCAGATTATAGAATTGATGAGAATTTTGAAAGTATTTTCCTTGGCTTGTGCCAAACAATCTTGTGTTCAAATTGTACCCGAAGAAAATTCATCTTGGCAAAGTTTTGATCTGATAACACAGATGTAATTCCAAACTGTTTTCCTACCAATTGTCCCTGAAGTTAGCGTGGCAAATCAGAATTGTGCCCAATAACAAGTCCATTTATCTTTTAAAATAAATTCTTAGTGAATAAAGGAACTGGTATTTGACATGGGGAAAAAATATACATATCTTTGCATGAAAGCTTTCAGTTTTGCTATATTACTAAACTTTATTTCCAAATCTAAATAGAAACAGAAAGATTTAGTGCACAGAAGGCAGCATTAACACAGCATCAATAAATAAATATTTTAAGACATTTGTTTATTTTAAAAAGAGTGCAAATATATTCTTATTTTAAATGCAACCCTTCCTGAGAACATCTGGCTTCTGCTTTTGATGATGGATCACAGGTGTATATTCCCTACTTGAAACCTACACAACTCACAATCCTGTGTAAAACAAACAGAAGTTTACTGCTCTCCAAGTCTTCATTCAAATGTATAGTTATCAAAGACTGCCCTCTGTTGATGAGGCATAATCTTAATTTCTAAACAGTAATGATGCCTGATTTTTGTTATTATATTGCTTTTTGTAGCTGTTGTGTACTAAATAATGTAAACAATTCCAGACACACTCTTCAAATAAATTAGTAAAAGTGAAATCATTTTGGTTCTTAAATACTGGTAAAGGAGGCAAAATATGACATACAAATCTCAGCATTTTTTAATATTTTCCAACAATGTGAGTGTTTCATAACTTTCAAGTGCAAAAAGATTTGCCATCTCTTGTCAAAGTGTATTTTCTATCTTGCTAAGGAAATTAGGAGAGCAGGGGAAGAGAATGGAAACAGCAAGTGAGATTCATGGGAGTATTTGGATACTTAGTTGGTTGTGTAAGTATTTTTGCTATTACAATTCAATTCTGAAGGCCATGTAGAAGCAAGGTGTGCAGTATCTACGGTGTCTCAGATCAGAGCAAATATCCATAATTTCCAGTATGTCAAGTAATATGGTGTTGAAAGACCAAAGATCAAAATAGCCTGCTGAAACATACTAAGAACTTGAATATTTTAAAACAGCCAGTTGAGAGTGTTTCCGTTGCCTGTGTGCCAACCCTTCTGTTGCTTCCATACTCTTTTTGTTCTCTTATTTCATTAATGAATTATTACACAAGTGGCTATTTATGAATTTTCATGCATGGGTTTTTGCCTGGGTTTGTGCAAGAGTGTTGCTAAGCTGTAACTTTCAGGTATCTCTAGAGGCAGAGAGCTGCCTCAAGGGTTCTCCCCGAAATGTCTTCTTTACCTTCACATTCTGTAAATGAGGCATTGTCTTGAACCTGTTCTCCATTTCTTTCATAACTTCTGTTTCAATCCAAATATCTGTTGCCATGCAGCAGAGATATTAGTGGTAAGTCCAGCACCACTTAACTGTGGCATCCACAGTTAATTTCCCACTGCCTTGTGGTATGAACAAATGTAACTGGTTTCTGTCAAAATAAGTAGCATTCCTTGACTAGTGAAACTTACGCAGTCTGTTTTCAGAATTGTTTTGGTTTGATGCTGGGATGAGTATTGCGCTGGTTTGTACATTTCATGTACTTCCAGTAAATGTGACCACATGGCCTAACCAACACTGACTCCAAAACCCAATCCAAAATCACCCTCCAGCTTTCTAAAGTTCTTCTTAGAATTTTGCTGTATTAGCAAAATGATGCTATGGTGCTTATGATGTTTCTTCTGCTGCTGTCCCAGGAATTGTTTTCACCTGTCTGGCACTGGTGCTCTGCCCACCTGTTCTGGGCACCCTCCATGTTTCTCTTTTTACTTCCACCTTGGCTCTTTGAAAACCTACTTTTCAAGTCAGCCTTCTTCAAACTCCTTCTGACTTTAGATCTCATCAGAAGCAATGTATTTTCCTTTATGTTTTTCTTGTATGCCTTTTGATCGCTCTTACTCTTTTTGTTTCAAAGCCAAAATACAACTTCTTGATCTGTTAACAAAGGAGAAAGACAGTAATTTAATAGACTAAACAAGGTGTTCCATTACCTATAGTTTATGTCTTCTGTTTGGACTCTGAAGTTTTTTTACTGTGACTGTGGAATGTGTAACATTACTTTTAAACGTACACTAACACACACATGCACGTTCTTTGGTGTGTAATGAAGGCAGGAACAAAGACACTATAATCAACATGGTGTTTTCAAAAAACATTTAAAGACCTTAAGACCTAGAGTCTCTCTCAGATTGCTCTTGGATAAAATTGGTGCAGGGCTGGAAATATTGTTGATAGGAAGTGACCAAGTACTGTCACCAGTGACAATTACAATTCAATCTCAATGTACAATCCAGAATAGGCACTTTTTTATGGTTATTGTGTATTGTTAGTTATATTTATATAAATTATAATTATAACTGAAATTGTTATAACTGTTATCAACAAGGAATTATTGGCAAAACATTTCATTCTAGCACAGATGTTAAATGAAGTTGAGGAGAAACTTCAACTTTTTGGAGTACAAACTGACTACAGTTTTGTATCTTTGCTAATGGCAATATTCAGTTCAGTGTTAAGTTCATGATTTTAGGTTTACCCCCTTATAATAAGCAAGGAAAGACTTGTACATAAAAGTAATACTCTTTAATAGATTTAACAGAAGTTGCTATGCAAAAAATAGAAAAGCCTTTGACCACATTAGCCTGTCTTTTCTTCTGGCCTGCCCTAGAAACAGAGCATTAGGAATATTTGCCCCAAATTAATTTTTTATAGTAAATCTGTGAAGTTGTTTGAGAGAGAAATCCAGCAGTTTCTGTAGAATGAAGCTGTGCATGCTGATATTTTAATCAGAATATGATCTTCCTCCATCATGGGTTCCTATGTTAATCATTTTCTGTATGTTTCATGTTTAGCTGAAAGATCAGTGGTGAAGGGAGAGGTTTTCTTTAGAGTGGCGGTCTCAGTGGTTGTGAGGCTTTTATAATATAAACATGATATGTTATCAAAACAATTGCAGTAATATCTAGATGAATGTTACTATCTTTCACATATATTGTGGATGTCTGCTGTTTTTTATGGAGGGAGGTGTATTTGTCTGTGGGTGACTTAATTGATGAAAGCAGTGCAGTGATTCTGCAGCTGACAGAGGACTATATTTAGTAAAATATTTAGAATTATTTTAATTTATCTGAGCCAAGATGTTGATTTTTGCCTATTAATAGAACTCTTTTCTATCAACTAAATATTTTTTATACACACCTATACTATAAACATGAGATACTGCACATTTTATATAGTATGCACTCATGTTCCATGAGTAAGACTGTTAAACTAGGTCCAGAAATTCAGTCAAACAAACTGTCAGGTATCCCCAAATTCAATGCTTTTAATAATTCAGGATGCTATGGTATTTGTTATAAATCTTTTGAAGAATGATCCTGCCATCTCTGAGTTGACCTTGGATAACTATTAAAATTGCATATCAAAGGCTGAAGAAATTGCAGTTTAATCACTTAAGATTCCCTTCACTGTAATTTTTTCTGTTCTGCTTTATAAAATAAATTTTACCTAATCTTTGTAACTTTGGTTGTCATAACAAACCACCCCACACAGGCAGTTTCACTGTATTATAATTCAAACAGTATCACTACCAATATACATTTTCCTGTGACTATAAACTACTGCTCTTTATGTTAGACAGCCACAGGCTGGAAAGTAAATGAGAACTAAGCCTTAAGATTGTGAAGAGGACAAGAACCAGCATCCCCCCTCACTCTTCATATCCAGGTAATGATATCAACCACTTACTGTGTTTCTGTTATCCATAGAGATTTCCCCAAATTAGCCAATGTTAACTTTACTCCCATTTTACACACAACTGGAATAAATACATCTTAAACTTTTGGGTCTGATACTGTGGCTTCTATTCAAATAAGTCTCATATTGTCCTCATTGAGTTTTGCCAAAGTAAGAATCTCACTCAGTTTAAAATATGATAGATGAGGATTTTATTAATATACAAGTCATATAGGTGTCTGTTCACCTGGATACCTATTAAAAATTGGCATTTTGTGATGTTGCAAGCTGATTTCAGTCTTTTCTATAGAATTGTTTCAAACCAGTTCTCCAGGAGTTTCAAATGAACCATCAGTTTGTGTTAACATTTACTCTGAAATAGGAGCTATTCTGGAGCAACAGCCATTGAACCGGTAGATTAAACTGATTTTGCCTTGCTATGATGGCAGGTGTTCATCACAGAAAAAATAGTGCTTAGCCCCTAAGAATCCCAATTGCAGGTTACATTGCATTTTAGAGGGAAGATTTTTGAAGGTGTAGATAAGTACTTAGTGCCTAACTTCAAGCAGCATAGGCATTAACTGGAAGCCAAAGAACAGCTGGGATTTGTGTTTGGAGAAGGGTATTTGCTGCACCACCAAGGTACAGGTCTCTCAGAGAAAGTGCTCACCACAGAGCTGGGAACATGCAACTGGCTGCCCTTAACCAGAACCTGAACAGCCCATAAACTTGGGCACAGCAGTTTCAGATTTCCCATCTCAATTATGTATGTGTTGGTTGTGAGAGGCAGAATGTGGCTGCCTAAGCTGAATGATCCTTTTGGTACATGCCCCTTTTTAAACTGAAATTTTGTAGTTAAATGAGTTTATAGCATTTTAGTAAGGAGACAGTCTTGCAATTGTACATTGAATAAGCATATATAAAATGTGTCATTCCTCACCCCTTTGGACATAGAAAGACTGCATGCAGGCCATTTTGGATGTCTGACTTAGACCTTGCTCCTCACTTCCTCTATTGATAGTATGTTGAACTATCAACCCCCTGATAGGAAGAGATTTGAATCACTTATTGCTGCCTTTATATTAGAAATTAAGAAATTTTGACAGCTGGCAGACATGACTCCTCCTATAATGAGTAAAGTGAGGTGGGGGTTAGAGGTATCTCATCCTGTGAAAGGTGCTTAAAAAGTGCTCACGTCTTTCCATCCCTCTTATGGAAAGTTTATGTTCCTGGGTTAGACTAGGTGCTTAAATCCTAAACTTGCAAAATTAAATATGAAAAAGACCACATTATGAAAGATTCAGAAGCTCTAAGCCTGTTGCCTCCATGACTTCCATTTTTAAATTATTAAAAAAAAAAAATTGGATGCACTTTTATAACACAACTTGGTAAACCAAGTTTACCAAGTTTAATCTCTGACAAGTGCAATGGGAACATGTTTAGCCAAATGGCACAAAATAGAGAGAGCAAGTAGGATTTTGCAGTAAGAGTTTCTGAACGTGCTTAATGACTGAACACACAACAGCTTCCTTTGCCAGTTTTAAGAGCAGTTAGCTATAAAACTTATTTTCTTTAAAAAAAAGACTAATTAGCAAACACACACTCACCAAATAATGAGGGTCAGAGGCCACCAGTATCTGACCCACCGAAAACTTTACCCTTGCTGCAACATGTAAACCTGCAGCTCAGCAGCTAAACCAAGAACCCCAGCAGGGACTACGCAACAGCACTGCCAATTGCTTTAGATAGCTAAATAAGTATTTGCAGTCAGATAACCTTAGTATTTGCAGTGTTTAGGTTATTTCCAGCCAAATTCAGGGAAGTAAAATTGGCAGCTTTATTTGAAAAACTCTCAGCTGGAAGGTGAGGTGTATGTGGTTGGTACACATGCTGGATCCACTGTTCACAGAATATTTTTGAACTACATCACCACAAGGCCTCTTATGCCCACTGAATCTCTATAAACGGTGCTGGGACTTTATGGGAGATGTGTGTTTGACCTACAGCCTTGTGATTGCCCTGCACCCAAACAAGCACCTTTGTATCTTCGCACCATTGCCAGATACGGCAGATTTCCCCATTACTTTGTAAGCCCTTGGTCTTCAGTATTGTTCACTTAGGCTTTAAGAAACTACTTTTTTTTCTTCCCCATCTGCTCTGTGCCCATTATGGATTAAATCCCACCTTCAAGGTCCAAATCAGCACTAAACACATAATATATATCCATAGGAGAATTCTCCCTCCCCAGGGTTTCTCATCTATGAAAGCATTTGAATTAACCAAAATTCTCACAAAGCAAGTTGCCATTTCTCTGTGCAGTCTTCCAGGCCATTCATTTATGTAAAAAACTTAATCACTGTAATGTTAAACCTTTCATAATATGTCTAGGTTTAGATTGCTTTTCTTCCCCTTACTGTAGACTGGTTAGAGGTCAGTAGTGAATGCAGCACAATGTTGCCGTGATCAGTTGTTTCTAGTTCAGAACCCATTTAAATACCCCGAAAGTTTACATTGTTTTGTCTAATAAAATATTTTGGACTTGTGGAAGTTTAATTTCTTCTGTCACTTTTATTTAAATTTCTCTAGTCTGTAACAGAGATTTTCTTATAGATCTGTTTTTCCATTACTACACCAGGACTCCTCAGTGATGAAGTTTTCAGCTGAGAAGCAAATGTTTCTTTCTCACATCTTAAACCAGGCAGTCCAGAATATTGTAAAGCAAGAGAATCAATAACTAAAACAAATGGTCTGAAAGAAAATAGACAAAAGGATATGAGTATGATATCTGCTGGGAAAAAAAAAATCCCAAAACATCTACACAAACAACTGAATCCCTGCAGATCTCTCTCCAAAATAAAGTGTCAGTGATCCTAGACCATCCACTGTGATTTTATTGTTGTTACTGTGTTAATGTAAAATGTCTGAATAATGCAGTGAGTGGTTTGCCATGAAGATTTTGAGTCTTTATGATCTGTTTGTTTTAAGGAAGAGGTAAATCTGCTGGTATGTACAAATAAACTAGTGATTAGAGCACTTTCTCCAAAAATACTGGATGTTGATTTTAGACTTTTTGACTATCAAAAAGGACTTAAAATGTTCCTTTCAATTACCTGAACTTCCAGCTATGGAACAGTTTTGAGATCTGTCCTTCCCAGCGAAGATAGACTAGCAGGGAAAAGAAACGAAAGGCTGGTTAATCTCCCATCTAATGACTGAAGACTTCGCTGCCTTACCTCAGCCCTGAAAATTAGACAGGACCCAGGAAAGAAAGAGGAAATATTCTTTGGAGCTTTTCTTGCTGTGTACTTCACAAAAACCATCAATCCTCTTCAAGTGAGTGCACTCCCCAGGATATCTGGGAATTTGGATGAATGGAAATGTCTCATTATACCTGACTTCAGATGCCTACAGTGAAGGTTCTTCTGTGGTCATCACTCCAGGCTCCTTTTGTTATCAGTGGAAAGAAAAGCTGCTTTAATTTGCAATTCATCAGACCTACCTTGGGTATCAACTTTAGAATAAGATGAATAATGCTCTGAAAGCATCTCTGTCTCCATTTACTACAAGAAAAGCCTGGTGAGTAGGTCAGGTGCAGTACAGGGATGACAATAGACAGACACTTCTAAAAGAGCATTCTTTCTATCCTGAAACTGGGAACATTGGAGACATGAGACTGAATTTGCCCTTTATCAGTGCTGAGCAGTATACAACAGGGAACCTGAAATCATCGCTTATATCTGAGGTCTGATGTTTACATGTCTGTGGTTATTAATATTTTCTCCTATATGCTACAAAGTAGCAGTAATAGCATGTAATCTTTGAAGAGGACAATATGTTAGAAGTTCTGAAATGCCCTGAAACTACTGTAGTTGAAGTACATATTTCTGAAGAGAAGCAAAAAACTTTTTGACAGTAACTGATGAAACACATTGAAAGACAGTGCATTTTATGTTGTTTTTCCTAATTTGGGGTTTTTGCAGCACTCATGATCAGGTGCTACACCCTATGTGTATTTTTGCTCATTATTCAGCACAACAGCACAATCTCCTATAAATTATATTTGATATGGAATAGGATAGCCTACTGTACCAACAGAGATCTCATAATAAATACTTTTCTAAGACGTGTATACATATGAATATTATGTGTATATATACTTTGAATTAAATTATATTTTATAATTTGTTATATTTTGCAGGAATATTTCACAGGATAAAATGCTCAAACGTATACAGCCATGAGCACTTAAAGTGTTTCAGGCTTTTTTTGTAAATATGCAGTAAAATGGCACTGTACCTTTTCTGAAAACTGGAAATACCGTTTCTGACTTAGAAAATTTCAATAGTTTAAAAATTATGTAGAACATTTACATAAATCTCTCTAAAGGAGTAGATCTTTGTAGTAAAAAAAAAATCCTTTTTTTTTTTTTGATGTTATATCTTGTTTGGTAAGGATCTGATTTACAGATCATTGAAGCTTAGGACCTGTGACATAGGTCTCTTCCCATGCCAGGTGATTGTGGGTGTGAGCTGACCTTGGGAGCACCCAATTCAAGGTCTGGCAGCAGTCCAAAATATGGTTATATTCATTGTTAATATGGAGCTCAATTTGACATCAATCCATCAGGAAACTTTCCCTATTTCTGAAACAACCCCTAAGGAAAGTCAGTGCATTGTCATTCCTTTGATACATTCTGTAGAAATATTGTCATATGGGTAGCTTACTGCCAGACATAACTCTGCTGGGTAGATTATCATGTACACCTGAAAATGAAGCTGGAAAATTCAGTGGTCAAAGCCTGTAAGTGCTGTTCAGGAAAGATTGTGGTCCAGCCTTATCTAAGGTAAGATTTTTCTGCATAACTGATTTTTCTGCATTCATTTGCAAGTTATGACATCTCTTTTTTTTATATTATTATTTTTTTATTCAGGGTGCAGCGAAATTTTGGGCTTGGTCTCTGGTCTAGGGCAGTCTTTAGGATCTCAGTTTCCACAGAAATAAATGAAGTTTAAGCTTGTATATTCATTCATAGATTCAGCCTATAATCCTCATATTTTTCCAGTGCCTAACTGTGAAGAGCCCAGCAGCCTACTTATCAGGAAAGAATCAGAAAACTGTAGGAAATATATGACTAAAAAGGATGTCAGGTGGTCAAGTAGTCCATCTTCCTGCCTTAGGGTGGGATTAACTCAACCTAGACCAAATACCTATTTGTCTAATCCAACAAAGCAGATTGCCTGGGGAGGCCATGCAATCTCTGCTAGTCAATCATAAATAGAGACAGTGCAGATCAAAACCTCTCAATCTGCCTCGAAGCAAGCATGCACACATGGTGCACTCAAGGAAGGACAAGCTAAATCCCAGGAGATCTTCAATGATGCAGTCTAAAGGCTGAGATGTCAGTTAAACTCTTTGATGGGAACAGATCCACCTGACATGGCACAGGAGAGACTGCAGCAATGCAGACGGTTGCCTGTGCCAAAACACGTATTTCTACCATATAGTCTTAAAGAACATTTATTTACATAAAAGAAACAAAACCAAGACAAAAATAATGTTCTTTTCCATCAGTCCCTTTTAAAATACTCAATATGTCTGAAATTAAGGGTGTTAATGGAACATGTGCTGCTTTGGGAGTGGCTTCTTCTCTAATGTTCTGACTTTGTATGTGTCCATGAAGGATCAGTGTTGCCCTCTAACACTTTGTGTTAGTAGCTCTGTTATGATTTATTTATAGAGAATGCAATTTTATTATTGTATTTTGCAGAAACGACAGCGGTCTGCTTGAAGGCATCTTAGTTTCCTGCTGTTTTAAATGTTTTGATATCAGTGCTCAAGGAGGTCTTATTGGAATAAGGAGAATACATCTATGTTACCACTAGCTGAACTTTTGCTGTCTTTTTTTAATTGCTGTTTCTAGTTATTGGTACATTTTCCCAGTTGCTACGTTTTATACCTACTTCCATTGCTTTCCAAAGAGGACTAACAGGAATCTGTGTTTCTCTTCAGAAGTGTACACTTTGGGTGGTTCTAGGCAGGTCTCCAGTATTAAAAAAAGACTTTTGCACAGAAAAAAAAACCAAACAAACAAGTGGTAATATACAGGATCTAAAATGAAAATGCAATAGAACACGCAAGAAATGAAGCCTGTTTTATATGAAACAACTTTTATACTCAGTAGAGATACAGGACCCACTACACGCATGGATATTCATTGGCAAGCAGAGTTTTCTTATTTTTTCCTTCAAATTCTAAATACATGTATCTGCATTAGTGTCTCCCACTGAAAACATAATCCTAGAGACAGAATAGTAAACAAAGGTTTCCTAATCTTGCTAAGATTCAGTGCAAATATGTGGTTCAAGCTGTACTCCAGAAGGGCTGTCTAGGGCTCTTAGATACATATCTTAGCACTCCTGCCAAACTCTTGCATTACAGGCCACCTAAACAGTGACATCCTGTCTTCTGGCTCGAGGAGTCATAGGCTTGTCCTGTAGTCCTTCCAGGCCTGTACTGCCTGAATTTCCTTTAAAACATCTGAAATGTGCCCAATATATGTCCAAAAGACTGTAGGTATTCCTTGAAGATTCTCATAAACCAGAGCCAGCATGATCAGTAGACTAAGGGCTCAGGAGAGAACTGATTAAACTCCCTTCCACCCAAAAGCACACACATAGAAACATCTCCCACTCCACCAGTTTGATCTATTTTTATTTAAAGGGATTCATTCTGCCCTAACAAGGAGTCAGACAGAGAGAATTGGTGATACCCAGGGCTGATCAGACCACCCTCGGAAATCTCTCAGGTAGTGATCTATCTGTTAGATATTTATAGTACATGCGTAACATGTCATGTTGGTAGTATGTGAACTCTCAGTATATGTTGATATAAAATCTAGTTTGCTTTTTAAAAAAGTAAAGTAATAATAAAGTAATAATGCTGGAAAATTCAGCTACTTAGGTGTTCATGTCTTCACTCCATGTCCTTTCTCCCCCAAATTTTTTGGTAAGATACCTTGAGAGGTATTCAAATGCCTAAGCATAGGTGTCTAGTGCTCTCAGGTGCCACAGAGAACATGAGACATCAAATTGGGCTAGTAAATATGTCACAGGACCTACGGAACAGCATCTACAGTCTTATGGAGCATGGAGCCAATGAAAAGACCACAAAGGCATCTAAAACATTGCTACTGGGCATGCTTAGTAGCACCCTTCATATGTCTCAGGTCCTAATTTCCTGTATCCAGTATAATTTATTTATTAGCAGCTCCCTCCTAAACACACACAGGCCATAATTCTCAGGTGGTGAACAGTCATTAGCAAAGCTGGGTCCAGGGAATCAAGTTCACTTCTTCACTACTGTCAGATTCAGGAGGCAATCACATCATCTGCTGACCTGATCCCTCCTGCCTCAGCTTGTTAAAAATCACCCAAGAAACACTCTAGGGACTCCCTTCTTGGCTGTTAAAGCAAAAGTCAGCTCAGTTGCCACCTCACCCTGCAGCTGCTTCTCTTTTCCCTGGTGTCTGACTCACGTCAAGTACTTGCTGCTCTCACGGTCTTAACCTTCTCTCCATCCTTCACTCTAACACCATGGAGAGCTGCAGCTACTCTGCTATGCCTTCTGCACAGTGAAATAAGAGCTGCAGACCTTCCCAACTGAGAGAAGCAGAGGAGGGAGCAGCATAGGCATTCCCACCCTTGGTCCAGCTCAAGTATGTTCCTTGAGATCAGACACCAGAGCTCATGCCAGGACACAAAGGAGACCTCACATGGAGAGCAGTCCTAATGATATCACATAGAGTTCATTCTGCATTTCCAGGACAAAACTGCTTGGGCCTGATGAAACTCAGAGAAATAGTAGAGAACTACTGTAGGTAATTTCGGTAGAATCCATGATTTGGTGATACCAGGAATGACTAAATATGTCTGAAACTTTGTTAGAAACAGCTGGAGGGTGTTGAAATCATTCAGATTTGACTGGATCGTGATCTCTTGATAAATCACACAGTTTCATGATCAGTGGGGGTGTATGGGTCTTATGGTAGGCTGCCAAACAAGGACTGTAAAACAGATCTGAGCATTGCCTGAACAAAGTAATCTCTTCAGAGCTGCAATGAGTGTGAGGTGAGGAGAGGCCACACAGTAGAGATGAGCATGTCCTTTCTCTTGCTGCTGCTCTCAAGGAAAAAGGGCCTCAGGTCTGCATGAGCAGAGATGATGGGAGGAAGGGGAGGAATAAACAACAGCACAGGTTGATGAAGGGAAGTCAAGGCTGGGCACCACAGATCTTAACATCTCGTGGTACTCTGATTCTTGTTTCTGCAATATTGAAAGTTCTCTAAATTGGGTGGGAAAGGAGAGAGAGGTGGGGCAAAAAACCCAAAAGTGGCTAAGAATGGACAAGGAAACTTAGGGAAGATAAGGCAGTATGAGATAACAATTTGAATCATTAGTGACTGCATACTTTCATCGTTTCTCCCACGCTTTCTTATGTTAAGTTAAAAATGTCTATTTTTGCTTGCAGAGGTCTCAAAAGTAGCAGTTGCAATGAAAAATTACATTGTGCCTGTTTTATGTGGGATTTTTCGTTTGTGTTTTTAAATGCAAGGACAACTACAGCTATTATAGTTTGTCATTAAGCTGGAAGCTTGTGCTTGCTTTTATTATGTGCAGGCCAAGCAAAGATAACACAGCTTAACTCTGACGGGTAATTTGACAGAGTGAGCATTAGTAGCATGGTTTAGTGCTTTATACCAATTCAGCAAAAGGGTTTGGCTGTTCCTGCCCACAGCTATTCCTGACTTTTCTTCTCAGAAATGCTTTAATTGTCAGGAATGTACAGTAACTAAAATTTATGGTCTATTTATAGGCACAAGAACAAGTGGAAGGCCTGATAACCTTAGCAGTGCCTTTACAGTAGAGTGGAGCTCTGTTCTTTCTCATGTGCACACGCCCAGCAGCCAGCCCTAAATATATTGATGTTTTCACATGCATGTACTGAAGTATCCAGTGACAGTAACAGCAGTGAACCAAGATAGACTTTCAGACTTTTTCCATTTGGAGAGGGGATGACCTTCAGAAAGCCATCTAATCGTGATCCTGGTTGACATTGCAAGCCTTTTTATAAACTCTAAAATACTTCCCTTAGTAATCTCAGGAAATATAGCTTCAGTGCTTGAGAAGCTGGTTTTAGATGAATATATTCATCTTTTGTAACTCCCACATCTTTTTATGTTGGTAATGTGTTTGTAACTTCTTTGCATTTTAGTTATATTATAAGACTCAGAATTATTAACCCTGGAGCAATGTGATTGGCACATATTTCTCATTTAACATGAGACACACTTATGATGGGTCCATTCAGCAGACAGGCACCAGGCTCACCCATGAGAGAAGGCGTGGGACAGACACACCAACAATGCTGCTGTGGGGTAGCAGGTTCAGGGATGCAGGTCCCACATGGGGGAGTATGAGTCACGATGGTAAGAGGTGGAGAGATCTGTCTGGAAGGCCATCAGCTGAGCCAGGCTTGCTTTGAAATCATCATCTGGCTGCTAATGGCCCCTGTGGCACCAGGCACACAAAGAGATTGTCTCTGTTCTGCTCTTAGCTGAAAAAGAAGCATTAAAGTGATTAAAGCAGAAAGCAGCAGGGACTGAGAGGTGAACAAGTATTGCCTGAAGGTGATAAAATAAAATAGCAATGTGGAAAGAGCAGAGATTTCCTCCTGTTTGAACAAGGGAGGAAAACGAGCAAAATTTGGGTGTGGTCAGAAGGGTCTCTAGTAAATGGAGCTTGGAAATGATTCAGGATTCCTGACCCTCCTCTACTGTCAGCTTTAAACACTGCTGGCAAAATGTGTCTCTTCTTCTTGATTTATGTAGAAGTTGACAAATGTGCCCCTATTAACTAAAAAGGATCCAAAGAGCAAAATTCTGATGATGAACCTTGTGGGTCACTGTAATGCTACATAATGGATTTTCTGAAAAGGTCAGTTTCTTTTTCTTTAAAACACAGGATTTTCCATTAACATTCCCTCTCTCCTCCCTTTACTCCTCCTGCTAGATTAATAGATGAATAAATCTGCAAAGTCAAACATTCACAAATATGTAAATGCCAAGATGAATGTTACTTTTGCAGGAGAAGAAACCTCTGCTGGTGCTGCCACCTGCCCATGTACTCAAAGGCAGTTAGTTTACTTCTTCCCTTAGTCACTGCAGAAGAGTTGTGGCCAGCCCTGTGTGATTCTTATGGAACAGCTGCCCTTACTCCCAGAGAACAAGAACACCTTTGTGTACAGGTCAATCATGAATTCATTCAAGAAAACAAGGGCAAATAAATAAAATATTTACAGCTCAAGTGATGTCTCAGATTCAGCTCTTTTTCTTCTTTTCTTCCATTCACCTGAGAATTATCTGGGAATGAATCCAGTAACTCCAAAGGCTACTGCTATGCTCTTTGATAGGTGTGTTTCAATACTTAAAATATACTGGTCAAACTCTCCCAAGTCACTTTCTGAATGTGATGGCAAACAAAACCCCTTCTCTTTTAATTTCTTTATGTCTGATTTCTAGTAGATTGTGTTAAGCATTTTTGGGCATCAGGTTGTGTATTTCTGAAAAGAGCAGGGTTAAAATGCATCGTGAGATGGATAGCATCCACAGCTATGTGTGAGGGGGAGCCTTTTTGTACCTTTGTGAATATACCAGCCTGCTTGATAAGTGTATGCTACAAATCTTGTCAAGCAGGACTGCAGGCTCAAAAAAACTTTCTGGTCTCTGATCTCAAATGGAATGTTTTAGTGTGGCACTACGTGTTGTTAATTCATGACTAAATATTTAACAAAGACATAATCTGTGGGGCCCTATTTCCTGGACAGAAGAAAATTGCTCCTATGTAAAGTTTCCAAATCATTGAACCAAATTTGTTTTAGCAGTTTGGTATAACTCCTCTGTGGACATTTTGATGCTTTTAATCCAGACTACAAGCATTTTAGTTAAAGGTCTTTGAGAAAGATTCAGTACATGCAATCCTCACTGAAGAGAGTGGGAAGTGATGAGTCCCTCAGAAGTGGGAATGTACGCTTTGAGGGATTGTGTCTTCACTACTCAATAAAGCTGTAAATTATTTTTACTGACTAATTTGTGGGTTTCCTTACTTTAATGCCAAAATAAGACCATCTGCTCTCGGACATTTTTTCCCTGTTCTCATCAACAAATTATTAAATTACCTGGAAATCTGAAAAAAGGTAATCAATACTTAGGAATGAGGGGTTTTTATGATGTAGCAAATGCTGTTCTCAGTTGTGGACATTCTTATAAGTAGCAAAAGAGAGTGCATTAACACATGAAGGGTTTGATTTGTCCCGTTCAAATGTGGATTTCTGCAACTCAAAGAGCCACATCCAAACCAGTTATGCAAGTTCCCTCGATGGCCAGACATTAAGCCAGTTTGTGAAGCTGAGCGTGAGATCATCTCATGTTAAAGCAGAAGGCTGCATTTGGTGAAATTAACTGCATTTCAATGGTTAGACCTTCACTGACTTTGTTAGGAACTTAAATGTATCAGATACAGATACCAATAATCAGTTAAATGAGTTCCATTCATGCTGCCTTTAAATCATTCCCCTGCAAAAGCAGTGGGATCCCAGGGCTTTCTCTTCTTTGCATAATAAAATTTAAAAAGTAGTCTTGCAATCCTGCAGAAAGAATGTGGAGAACAAAAATTTTCCTTCCATTTTTGTGATGTGGACTTGTAGCATTACATTACTGCTTTGATTTCCCCTTAAATGCTCAGTTATTAGTCTTCAAAGCTCGAAAAATCTTTTCAATTGACTGCACAATTCAAGAAAAATTACACTGCTTTATGCAAGTCTTAGAATGAAATGAAAAATTCTAATTTTGGTAAAGAAATAAAAGAAACATTAACTCATTTGCAACCTTTGTTTTGTTGAAATTATTTCTGTGTTAAGTGTAGACCTCTAGTTTATCTGGGAATAATGTTGATGTCCTTAAATAGTTTGACAGTGAAAATGTAGATAAGCTGGTTTGTCTTGTAGAATAGTTTATCTGTCCAAAACACCACTTTTCAGATTTAAAAATTCATAGAGTAATGGAATTCGTACTAGCTAGGTGAATTACAATCTGTGTTAATACTTTTTCTTCTCAGGGCCAAGGAAAGCTCTAAGAAATCCTGTCCAGGAATGCATCTATTTAGATGACATAAACATGTGCATTCTGAGCACAACTGTTGTGTCTCTCTTACTGATAAATTCACTCTTTTCAATGCAGAAAGCTTCTCTCCCTGCTATAGGGGTTCCTTTTATTTGAGAAAAAAATTAGAAATCATTCAAAGACTTCTTGTTGTTCATAAGTACCCTGACTAACTCTCTATACTCGCCTATTTATGCTCCTATTGGTACAGTCCCACAATGGCTAGATTCTAATTTATGTTCATGCCTGTTCTTGCCTCATTTTATATTTAAATTTTGTTCTCTTGACTGTGTTCCATTTTCCCCCTTAAGATGGCAGTTTTGTTGTGTGAGAATTTTTTAATTTCATTTTGAAGACTAGTATTCTGTTTCTTCTCATTTTACCAGTTCTTATTTTAAGAATATCAAATAAATAGTAAAAAGTAAGCTTCTTGTTCCAAGTAGTACTTTTCCCCATGCCTGCATCCCTCATTCATTCACTTCATAGTCATTCTTAGCTTTGTGAATAGTATTAATCATTGTGACTTTCTTGTTTTCAGAGCTGAAAATAACCCAGTAAAGCTCACTCTCACTGTTTGACTGTTAACTCAGTGCCCTCTTATCCTTTGTGAAGAGCTTTCATTCAGTGTTTGCCCTTCTCAGGTGTAGGACTTTGGAATTAAGAGACTGTGGTCTCTACAGTTAGGAAATTCCAAGGCTGATTTAATATTAGCAGCATAAGGACCTTCAAACATTTCCTTTCAGTTTGAAGTCCCTCACAATGCTGTGATAGATGGATGCTAAAAACTCCCAACAAAAAAAGAAATCAAAACCCCAACACACAAAAAAAAAAAGCACAAAAAAAAAAATCAGTTGGATTGTTCTGTCTTACTGGCATGGACGTGATGGAGCTACAGACATTTGCACATTTGTTAGAACTGTGCTCTGTAAAGATGTGGTCTATCGTTGCCCTCCGTTATCTTTGCCTCAGGAAAGGTGATGCTACTTTTTCCACAATGTGCTGCCCCTGTTCCCACATTTTACTCATTGGATCTTTTCCTAAACAGATTTGGTCACTGAATGTAAGTTTCTATTAAACAGAAATCCTCAACATGTTCTAGTATTACTAACAAGATTAGCAATTTTCAAAACTTGGCTGCTTTGACCCTTCTTTTTCATCACCAGTATTCCCCAGCAAGCAGGAAAAAGGAATCCCTTTTTAAAAATTATTATTACTATTTTTATTTGGTTTTGTTTTATCTTAATAATTCTTCCAGTTTTAAAAACAATCTTATATCTTCTGAGGAAAAAAAAGTGGTTGCCTTCTGAATCTTGGCAAGGTTCTGTGGTCTTTGCTGTCGCAACAGCATGATGACATCTGCCTGTGTCATCCCTTCCCTAGGGAGACCTGTCAGCACACTTAACCACCTTTTTGCTTGTAGACCTTTAGTGAACCAATGGGATTTTCTGTGCAAGTGCAGCACTTTTTAGCATCTGATTATAGCTAGTTTCTAGGCATTTGCTTGCTTGGAGCAAGAATAGAGAGGCCTAAATTTAAATTCTCCCTCTGAATGCCAACTCTTACCACGGATATGTTTTCATGTTACACCCCCACTGAACTCTGCAGAAGAGTGAAGATGCTGTCTGGGAATAAAGAGCCAGCTGCCCAAATGGCCTCAGCTAAACAGAGAAGCTGATGAGTGTTTTTTGTCATATGCTATTTTCAGAATTACAATTTAGAGTAAAAGAAAAGATAAATACAAGGAGCGTGACAGTGCTGCCAGGAATGTCAGTCCTGAGGAGATGTGTCCCTAAGGTGTGGCAGTATTGTTATCAATCTCTGTGAAGCTCAGGAGCAGTAAAACTGTAATTTACCATTTTCAAAAGAAATTTCTGTCAACTGGGAAAAAACCCATTCAGATGTTTACCAGTTGCTAACATTATTTTTATTTTAGTGATAGAGATGTTAAGATCCATCAGCCAAAACTTGTGAAAAGCTTAATCTGTGAGGATGAACACTTCAAGAATGGTCAGTTGAAATTTTTGATTTTCCCTGATTAGGGAGCTGTATGGCTGTCTGCAAAGCACACAGGATGGGAAGGGAAGGGAAGGGAAGAGGTATGCTGCATGTTCCTTGTGCCATTCTGATGTGGAGCATGTGAACACTTAACATGCAAACTGTACCAGTGCTCTGCCAAAGAAAGGCTCAGGTAAATATTTAAACATTTAGACATCATTTAAATGGAAAGAAGACCAGCAAAATAAATTTTACAGTCAAAAAAAGTCTTTCTCTCAATGAAAACTGTTGCTCTTACAAAGCACAGTTCAGAGTTTGGTGTGCTTTAATACCTTCATAATGCTCCTAGGAGGAGCAGAATTTAATTGAAAAAGGTTTTATGCCTAGATTGTGCACAATAACAGGTAACAATCCAGTTATCATCCCTTTCAATTCTCCATATGGGCTTCCTTAACCATGAAAATATAAGAAATTCACCTCTTCCCCAGGCTGGCTGTAGCATTAATGACATGCTCAATTGAACTGTGCTTTGAAAGTGCAAAATTGGAAGAAAACTAAATCAAAGAAACAACAACAACCACAAAACAAAACAAAATCCAAATAAAAAAAAGTAAATAAAGAGTTTCATCAATTCATGAGAAGCAGAGGAAAATATTACCTGATTTGGTGATTCGTGGAGTGCCTGTGACCCAGAGAGGATGTCTGTAGTTGTTCCATGAACCATAGCACACATTAATTAGGAGATTGATGATAAGAATAAGCTACACTCTCTGACATCTTCTGAAGGTTTTCAGTGTCTGAGATTCAAAATTCCCTAGAACCAGAATATTTCTGCAGGTAGGAGAGCACAGAGGTCATACCTACATTTGCACTGTGTAGCTTTGGAATTTTCCTAGTATTTGACTTTCTGTTGGTAACACATGGATGATGACACACACCCCATTTCTGAAATAGGAATCAAGAAAAACATTAAAAGGAAGAACTATAAGAAGTATCTTGTATTTATAAGCACTGGGATCTAGGGATGGAAAGAGATGTGTATGTAGGAGTTGCTTGTAGAAGTGAGTATCCTTTGAATTCCACATCTTAGCAAGACTTTTGGGGTGTTTGATTGTCACACCAAGAAATCATACACATGCTTTTTGTTTTCCAGGAATTCTTTACAGATTTTGGAAAGCTTACAAAAGGAGATGCAGTTTTCTAAAGAAACAGCTATACATTATATGAGAAACCACACGGATTCCCCAAAATATAAACAAATTGCACAACACATTTGAAATCATTTGTGCACTGTAGTCAAAGAAAAAAATCCAAATCCTGACTGAGACCAATGATTAACCTTTCTGTGCTTCCTGTTTGAGATATTGCTGGGGCTGAATTAACCAGTGGATTACTTTGAAGCTGGTAAAACACTTAATTTTTAACCTTCATCAATGTGGCTATCTCAAGCTATGTCTTTGATATATCCTAAGTTTTGAGAAAAGTTCTTCTCTAGCATAAATTTACACACAAAACTATAGATGAACTGAATGTTCACACCTAATTTTGCAGGCACCAAAAGCCTGATAATGAAAAAAAATCTCCATCTTTAATGAAAGGAAGACCACATGTTCTGTGATATGTAATCTGTGCCTCATTCTCAAAGGAAAATCTTCAAACTTATTTAAACATATCCAGCATGCAACCACACAGTAAATAAAACTTGCTAAGAGTACCTCTTGTTTCTCTACCCTCCTTTTCCATTTTCTTCTGCTTCCGTTCTTTCTACCTGTAAAATGTAGGTTTAGTCAAACCAGTTCTATCTCAGATCTTTATTTCCAGAATGTAAATTGAGAAGAATTTCTCATTATCTACTTCAAAACATGACACAATCTATTCAATCCCTGTTAAATTCCTGCTCCAATTCCTGAACCCACCTGTGTGGGTTCATCCCTCATGGAAGGAAGATCCTGATTCTATCTCTGTCTGGCCCATCAGCATGGGTTAGTATTAAAATGGCCACTGTCTGTATGGTTTTTCCCCATTAATGCATCTTGTCATAGATTGTGCAAACTTACATAGTTCCTACAAGGGATTCTGCATTCCTACACCCCTCAGGATGCCCAGGGCCCTAATGAAAGTGAGGAGAAGAAAGACATATGTCTCCTCCAAGAACTAATCACCTGTCCAGCCATTCTGTTAAGACAGTCAACACTTAGGAAAAGGGGCATGCTTCCCACAGGTGATGGGGCCTTCACATTAAATTAAGGTCTAACCCAAGCTCTGCTACCCTAAGATCCTACAAATTTGTCCTACACACTGCCAGGATAAATAGAAACAAAGATGACATAGAGAAGTTTCCTTATTCTGGGGAGAGAAGAATATAGGAACCATTTTCAAATATATAACAGGATATCACAAAAATATAAAGGAGTAAATAATTTTCCCTATTTAATGGGAAGATAACAACTAATGGGCCTATATTGCAGCTGTGGAGAAATAGCTATAAAGGGGGAAAAAAATCTAATTGCTAGCACAGAGAAGCACAAAAATAGATTACTAAAGGAGAAAGGAGTTCCTATCATGGTTTTGAAAGTACTCTAGATAAATAAATGCCAGAATTGACACAGGCATGTTCCTTGGGGCTGGGACTGTAATGCCTTTCAGCATGCCTTCCAGATCAGCTGTCTACAAGTAAATAAAAATCAGCAATAAATACACTGGAAAATAAGCTCCCTTACCACATCTCACACCTGAATCACACAAAGAAAATGGAACATTTTTAAAGACAGTGAAACATTGTCTTCTTCAGCTAGTTGTTCTTAAGAGTGTTCCCAAAATGCCTAATTTGGTCTTTCTTGTATCCACTGTGTAAACAAGGTTGCTCTGGATTTAAAATTAGAAAGTAAACTTTTGGACCAAATTCTCTGCTTGTACAAACTGGCCTGGCTCCAGTTACACTCATGGACTCATGCTGGATTTTATTTACCGTACCAGGGTCTGGCCAATTGACTTTGAGTCTCTCCTTGACTTTCCTGGCCTCTGCATCAAGTCCTTGAGCAGGACTGACTCTTAACTCATAAGGTGCTGGATCCACACAGACAAGTCAAAGTGCTTCAAGATGGCTTGAACTGTGGGAGCATTCATGGCTGTGTCTAATTAAGCAAATACAGGGAGCCAGAAAAAAAAATGGGCAGGGGCAGTTAAATCCAGGAAGAGGTCAACCCCGTTGGTAATTAGCAGGACAATGGATCAAAGAGTTCCACTTAGCCCAGGAAATATTGAGCACCTCGTCTTTATAGCTGAATCTGATAAAACTTGGGTTATACATTTTCTACTAAATGAACCGGAGGCAGCTACAAACAGGAGGCTATTGTTTAACCTCTGTGGGAATTTCAGTTGGGTTATTGCATGCTTGATGGGCTACAGAAGAGCAGCCCTTATGCCACATACTGATGTAGGTCTAATGATCTCTTATCTTCACATCCATAGTGGTTACTCCAAAAGCAAAGCAAATGAAAGCCTTTCAAATAGCTTTTCCTCTAAAAAAATTCTGCCTCGGAGTTTTTGTGTGTTTAGGGGATTTTTTGATGTTGTCTTTCTCTTCAGCTTACAAATAAATAAACCCAGTGCTTTATTTTAACAGGTTTCTTGTTCCAAAGGAGTAATTCACTGGTTTTCTATTACACTCTTCAAAACCTTAATCAGAACACTGTTAGACAGAAAAGGTCAGAAGTAAAAGTGAAAAGAGGAAAGGTCTTCAGAACCATTGTTACATTAATCCCTAAAAATTACCTTTTAGCAAATACTGCACTACTCCAGGCCTGTCCCTACTGACACTGCAATTTTATTTCTTTCCAACAGCCTAATTAAGAGACACACATGTCATACCTGCTGGAGCCAGTCTGAACGATGTTACCCTTTGAATTTATGCATTGAATCAATAAAGAGAGAACAAAATGACAACCAAACACCCACTGCTCAAAAAAGAAAAAAAATCCTTTTCTTTGCAGATAGCTACAACATTATGTATTTCTCACTGCTGATTGCAGTGAAAAAAACAGCTTTTAGATTTTTCTCTGGAGATGCTGCTAGGTTAATCTTTACTGGTGGCTGGAACATAAACTGTCCACACTCATTTCAGAGGACAAAAGTAGTTCTTCCCTGGGTAAGTGCAAATACCTAGCATTATGCTCCTCCTCTGACCTTTTCTGAGAAGAGACTATCTCTGTCCCGAGAATATAAAGAATAATCACTTTTTCTTTGCAGACATATACAACCTTTCATTATTGTCTCCAGCGTGTGTCTGGGATCAGAAGCCATCAGTCACATTCAGAACAGAAATTGCCTCCATCAAGATCAAATTCGCTGTAGACCTGATTTTCTCTTGCTGCTCCTGCTTCCTTATAGGACAATGTACCACCACTGAAACCTGCCTTCCTGGGTTTATGGTATACCGTGTTCTGGACACTTAAAAAGCATGTAGGGATGTGTAGGGATCCATTCTCATTCTCAAATAACTTCATGGAGAGTTTCCATTGCCTCAGAAGAAGTTGGACCTGCCTTAGCAGAGTCAGAGCAAAGGTAGTGTTGCAGCAGTGTTCTGACCATACATGGCATATTCACAAGCCCTTGTACTGCCCTAAAGTTCTGATTTTTCACCGTGAAATAACAATTTCCTTTATTTCATGGGCATTAAAGTAGAGTGGTGCACAGTTTGTAATCAACAATTACAAAAAGAGAAAGGAGAAAAGGAAGGATCACAAAAGTCAATTACCAGCAAAAGCTTCCATAGCAACTAAACTTACTACTTTTCTTTCTAAGCCTCCTTGTACATGCCATAAGCACAAAGCAGCCAGGCCTCCCTACAGTTCATTGGTGCCAAGTGGATTAGGCTGGCAGAGGCTGTGCTGGTTTAATCCCCTTTAATGCCTTGCACCTTCAGTCTGATGAGCAGCCAGACCCTTTTTCTGCAGCTCCACACTGAGCTCATCAGCTGTAATGGCTTATCGTTACCATCAGCAATAGAAAACTGCTTTTCCCTGTGCTCCAGACTTTCATGCCCCTTAAAATAACTGAAGAAAAATACAGGCTTTTGCTGGAGTTTTCTTCCTCCTAACAGCTGCAAGTTGCCTAGTGAAGGGTAGTAGCATTTATGCACATTGCCCCTGAAAAGTGTAAATGAAAATTTGGCAGTAAAAGGCCAATTGTTGGCAAGAATTGAAGAAGAATACTTTTCACACCACAGAGAGACAGCATTCATTCACATCTGAAGTGTATCCTACCAGAATACAGCACCAAGTAATATTTCACAGGCTTTTCTGTACCCAGGATAGAATGGGCTGGATCATACTTGTGTTCTTGGAAGTAGCAGGAGGGAAAGGGTATGTTCAGGCTGGGGAGGATGGGGGCCCTTGGGCTCACCCAGAGAGCAGGACCTGGCCATACATCATGAAAAGCACTTTAATGGGACTTTTTATTCCTGTTACTGAGACAGAAGCAGAAATGGCAAATCATAGGAAGGGCAGAAGAAATACCCTCTGCCCAGAGAGGCAGGGAGTGCAGAAGTGTAACACTAAGCCTGTTCTGGGGAAAGGGACAAACTTGGTTTGCTAGAGAGCTGGACTCCTGCAAACCATCATTTCAAGAGCAGTTCAGTGTATAATTTGTCTGTCCTTCTGTGTGCTTTGGTATGTACTGGTGTGTTGGAGGGCAACATTGATTGCAGTGTGTGGTAACCATCCTCATTCCTGCCAGCCACACAGTCTTCCATGTTCAGCTAACTCTGTGTTTTGGTATAAGGACTGATGCCACAAGAGAACATTTCAAGCTTTATAGATTGCAGCAACTGTACAGTAATTTCCACATACAAATCATCAGGAACCCCTTATGCCAAGCTCTGTCTCATAGCACTGCTCTGAGGGAGTCCAGCCTCATAGTAGTTCTCCTGCTATTACTATCAGCTATGGAGTGAAGGGAATGAAAGCAAACGTGCGAAACCTTTTCTCAAGTAATTTTAAGACATTTGAATGTCTTAATTACTTTGCTCTTATTTTTTGTCATCATCTGTGTAATGTCTGCTTTTTCACAGGCAGCTCTGAAAAGGAAGTTTACTGAGGTCCCATTATGCTATGAAAATCTTTCTTTGAGGTTTTTTGTCAGACATAATTTGATATTTATTAAAAGGAAATCAATAGATTTTTTATTAGCATAAGAGAGGCTGAGAACCTCTCCAATACATGTAAAATTTAGCAAGCTAAAGTCCTGTTTGCTTTTGCAACAGCAGCTTCACCACTCTGACAGGGTCAGTTTGAGCACCACGCTTTTAAACAGCATTGGCATGAGAGGGATATTGAGCAGATGAATATAAGACCTGGCTTTTGTACTTGCTTTGAAAGTCACTTTCTGTTTTTAAAAATCCTTAAAATGACCTTGAGAACAAGCATAACACTCATGCCTAACATTCACCTGCTGGGTATTTCTATACTGCTGTCAGTAACATCCCAGGCAATTCTATGCTATTGGAAATATTACCATGTTGTTTATATATCCCGTAAACTCTTTGTTACCTTATTTATTGATGAAGTCAAATATAACCCAAAAGATTTTTCTTGCCTTTATTTCTTCTAGATAACATCTCCAAAACTGGCTTAAAGTGGCAGAAATATCACAGCATAACAATGTAGTGAATCAGTTGTATTATTTTATGGTTTGCAGAAGAGGAGAAGAAAGCTTCACTGTTACAGTACATGGATTTTTGTTTTGTGTTGTACATGATAAAGAGTCCAGATAAATACCAAAGATAAATCAATGACAAAAAACAATGCGTGCCAGTAACTGGGCTTCTGGATGCCAGTTTTTCCTGGGTGATTCCTGTGCTGTACTGGGCTGACAGCTTTAACCTCACCTGCTGCTGAAAGCTGCGTGCAAGAAGAAGCCTGGCAGGATACAAGAGGGAGGCAATAGAGACCAGGCTCTTCGAAAAGTGAGAAAATATTAGAAGGGCCACGCTGGGCTTTGGGTGGGACAATTCAGCAGCTGTCCTGCACAACAGCTGGAGTCATGCCAGAGCATTTGGTATGGCCCTGTGCCTTCACTGGCTGTAGGGGACAGAGCCATGATAAACTTGGCTTCACATGAGCTGACAGGTTGACAGCTGACAGTGGAAATTACTCTGGTGACAAAACAGCCCCATTGAGTTACTGGGCTGTTGTCATTAGGACAGAGTTTTCTTAGTTCTACATGCTTCCCAGCATCTAGTTTTCAGAAGTTCCACAAATATTTGGGTTAGGAGTCAGTTTAACCAACTGTAGCTTTTAAGAAATCAGTTGTCTAGGCTAAACCATGGTTATGTTTCCCTTTAAACCACTAGTTATACTGATTATAAAGCACAGTGTATAGAGTAAACCCAGTTTGGTTTGGTTTCATTCATTTTTTAAATTACCTGCTTTTTAGAAAAAAAAATCAACTCGAGAGCAACTTCTCTATTTACTAGATGAACAGCCAAGGAGAACACATAAATTCACACTGGAATAGTGACTGCTCAGCTGAATCACTGTGCAGACTGCACTGCTGATAACAACTACTACGTCTCCAGTAACTATAAGGGGAGTGTGGAAACATTAACCTCTACAGACACTGAACATATTCTGTGAGCTCATTGTCCCCACACAGGCTGTCATTTTCAGATGGCCAAAGCCATGTTACATTAATCCCATCTCAGACACTTGTATTGCACTAATAAAAACATATGAAGAAAAATACCAAGGTTCTACCTCTTCATGTGAGGTCATTGACTTGAGTGAGGTTACTGTGATTCACTTGAGTGGAATCCATGAATTATCCTGTTGTGCTGTCACTACATGTTTGGGAGTGAGGGACGCTGGTGTGGTCACCGGATGGTGTCCTTACGTCTCAGAATGAGAAATGGCGAGGCCAATCAAGTTCCCCCAGTCTCTAATAAATTTCCCCCATGGAGACTCAGTGTCTTGTATAACATGGCCTAAGTAAACATCCAGCAGAAAAGAAATCCTATTAACTTCAAACAACCGTGGGTGAGATTCCCAGTTTGTATGTGTGACCTATGGCAAAGCAAAGTGTTTGTTGCCTCAGCAACTCAGATAAGTTTTCAAGAGAGGACTGAAGGAGTATGTCTGTCTGAAGGACAAATTATCTTGCATCAGCTTTACTTTTCCAGATGAAAAATTCCTGCCTCAAAGGACCTTTGGACATAAAACAACAAGAAGGACATTAAGCATGAAATAGATTTCTTTCTGTCTTTATTGAAACGTGATGGCTTCGTTAATAAATCTCTCCTTTGAATGGGAGCTAAGACAAGCTGTGTGGGCTGCAATTAACATGATTAGCCAGTTTCCAATCTTCCACAAAGCCCAGGGTTTTTCTGTGGGGGCATTTTTACTGATATTTCTGTGAATAGCTTGAAGGAAGAACTCAGCAGCGTAGGGTATAGCTGTAACTACATTTTTTTCAGGTATGTCTTTGGGCATTTGGCTCTCAGCCTGTGTATCATTTAATTCCCAACACTTTCCTTGGCTCAGACTGGAAATAGAATTGCATTACATCTTCTTTGCAAATCACACACTTCTCTACACTAAGGTTTGTTTCTCAAGAAAACCTCTACTATCATAGGAGAAGATGTGTTCTTACTGGAAAAAAACAAACTATCATATTAAGTCAGTGTAAAATCCCTGAAATTTCTAAGAGCTAAAAGAAATGTGTATTTTATGTCTCCAAACTGGTTTAGGATGTTTGCCAAAATTCCATTGTATGGATTGTATGAATGTGTTTCCACACATTTATGGTTCCCAAAGATCTGAGCAGTCAGGTCTTGTGAACGAGACACTGAGCTCCTTCTCCCCAAGGAGCAGGCAAGCACGGCCGTGGGTCAGAAAACACAGAGCACTTCAGGCACATTTCTCCATTTGACTAGCCATAGCAGCAAATGAAGACAAAATAGGTCAGCTAGAGCTGCTGTGAAACAAGACGTGACCAGAGGAAGGCACAGACCTCTCACAAAGGCCTTGCAGTCAGATTCATCCTGCGCATGTGGTCACCCTTGGGGGCTGTGGCTGGGCACTGTTTTAAGAGCAGGAGGCCCTTAAGTGATGGGATCCTTTGGGCACAGGGCTAAGCAATGCCTCAGAGCTGCTGGCTCCAGGACAGCGGGGAACAGCCGCTCCCCTTCTGGTGCTCACCCGGTCAGACAGGGCTGTGGGTGAGCCAGGTGACCTGCGCACAGCCACTGCTGCAGCCTGGGGCACCAGGCAGTGTGGGGGCTTCCAGCCAGTGCACAAACAGAAGGGATGGCCAGGCTGTGGGGGAGGTGGAAACTGGAATTAATTGTGAATCTTGAGCTCAGTGTGCATGCATGAATGCTCAGACCTGAATGACTTCCACAACTGCGCTTCAGAACTTGTCAAGTGAGAAAGAGGAGACTTTTCTTCCCTATTTTTCAATTTACTTTAATGTTTTTATTATCATCTGACAGTTCAGTTACAGTTTGCCATTGAAAAGCTTTGCATTGCATTCATTACAGAGAGCTGGCACCTAAATGTAATAATACATTTCAGTAAAATACCTTTTTCAGTAAAATACCTACATTCCACAGAATCACAGACAAGTCACAAACAAAACCTATCAGTAGTTTTAATCACATAATTCATGTATCTGGGCTTTACAGATAAATCTCCTGAAAAAAATTCTTCTGCAAGAAAAGAGCATTCTTAGAGTAGAGAGAATAAATGAGAAGACATGTGTTGAAGCATGCTCTCTCATTAATTTCTTTATTGCTACATTTTTTTTGCATGGTTTTTCCTCAAATAAAATATTTCAGAAAGTGTTTCGTAAAAGGAAGTGTTTCAGGGAAAAAAAGGACAGTTAAGAAATATTATTTTTTCCACTACCCACAGAGAAAGCAAGAAAAATCTCCCTGGTTCCAGAAATCCATTTGCACAATTTTTTCTTTGTCCATTCAATTGCTACTTTAGTTAAAATTTTATATTTGTCTGTGACTTCATGCAGAAACAGAGGTGAGGAATGTGACAAGCACTCTTGATTAGGTCTATTTCAGACACTTCATGTGAAGATTAAATTTTAGAGAAATGGGTTTTCTGCTCCCCAAACTGCCATTTATTAGAATATGTTTTGAATAGAGCACTCTTGAATGTATTAAATACTTACCATTTGAACAAAAAAGAAGCTTCTAACTACATAGGCTGTGAACTGAGCTATGGGATGTGGGATGGCGTATGGAACCATAGGGATAGGCATAGGGATATCAGTAAGGAGCTGTATATATAAGGTGCTAACTATGTGTCTTACATACTGGCTGGTCATTACTAGTGGAACTTGAGCAAACTGAATTTAGTACTCTTACATAAAAGGTAGAAACTCCCAGAAAACCACTGTATTTTCACACAGGTCCTGCCCACATCCTCTTCCACCTCCCTCAAATAGACACAGTAGAAAGCAGAAATTGAGACAGAGAGAAAAATACAGATTCCTGTGAATTTATGGAAAACCTGTTGCCTTGAGGCAATTGTAGGTTTATGGACCTTGGCTTAAAGCCTCATTGATGATGTGGTGTGAAGGGAGAGAGCGTTCCATTTATATGCCAGACTTCCCTAGGCAGGGTTTGAGGGTAGGACTGAAGTTCTGCTTTCTCTCAAATCTGACAGTTAGGTCAGCATGGCTGTATTTAGCTATTCAACCTTTGCTCTCCCTTCCCTTTTCTTCCTTTTCACCTTTCCATTCTAGGTTTGACCAAGAGTGCCCATGTTTTAAGGTTAAAAATATTATCAGCTTCCATGTGTTGATAGTCCCTGAAGTCTATTCCTTAATGACATGGTTTTCAGCACAGCATAAAACTCAGGGCCCAGCCTCCTACATACATGCAACTTCTGGAAACCCAAGCAAAATGATGCCTTAGATTGCCTAAATTACCTGTGAATCAGACACAGAGAGACAGATTCATCAGGTGATGATAGTGGAACCTGTGCCAATCCAGACACTTTTGCAACACCAATTTAGATTCTGACCTCAACTATTTTGTAGGGTCTGTGCAATTAATTAGCAGGCTGAGAATAACTGCACCCTGTACTGGCAAATCTAAGCAGTAAAAAAGGCTTCAAGGAGGCCCTCAAATGAAAAATACAGTTAATACTCAACAGCTTTTTATTAAACCATTTAAGATTTATATTATCTTTTCACTGTTTATGAGGCCTTTAGGGTATTGTCTCTCGCACTCTTAAATTTATTGCTTTTTTTTTTTAACTTGGTTGTTGAATTGTAAAATGAAAGGTTGTGAAACAAGAAAATGATTGGCCTGTGTTATACAGTTAGAGAAATTCAGAGAAGCAGGAACCAATCTGTATGAATGTATGTATAAGGTTCCTAATTGATACACAAGCCTTGCCTCCATTCATCAGCTAATTCAGCTTTCCTTCTTCTGGTCTTCTAGTTAATTTAAACCTGTCACAATTTTAGAGCACAGAGGGCAAAGGGAAGGCAAACTGGTGGCACATATGTCAGATCTGGCACGCATGCCAGAAGAGGATATTTCACGTGATATGAATGGTTTTGCCACCTTTGCCTTAAAGGCTTATCCAAGCCTCCTGGTGCCACTCAGTGACAACTACCACCTTGTAACAGGGGAAGCTGACACAAGAATGAATAGAACATGAATGTACAACAGGATTACTCTTTCAAACTAAGAACCATGTTGTGAGCTAATTACAGTTAATACATAGAGTGGGAAGGAGAAAACCAGAATTATACAGAATTTCCTTCCTGATCTACCCCATTTTGGCTATCCTTAATCTGCAGTTGTTAATTCTGGTAGAGAAACAGAGTGAAGTAACATAATAAAATTCACATGGTCTCTTTCATCAGGTACCAAATTCTCAGTCTTCTAAGGAAGTATAGGCCCAAGTGTGTTCATTTTGCACTTCTCTTGTGCCACACATGCAGACAGGAAAGAGCAGAGTGTCCTCTGTCTCAGTGTCTAAAACATTAAAGCAAGAGAGAATTCCATTGCCTTGTGTCAATGTGGCAATTCCTGGTTCCTGTGGCCACTAAAAAAGTGGGTGGTAGATGAGCTTTGCAGCCAGAGATTTTTCCACTATAGCAGTAGAAAAACTGCATGTAAAACACAGCATCAGCTAACTCTTGCTGGGATGTATGGAGAAGGCAGCTGCTGAGAAAAAATGAAAATTGTTGGTGTGCAATGTAAGGTGCATTTATTACACCAATGTACCAGTTCAAAACTTCACATAATTGATTTTATTTTACAGTCCATTTACACTATAATATTACTTTCTGGCATGTAATGTCATCATGATTTTGTAATTTTTTATACCTTGGCAACTTTTTAGGGGAAACTAGATTAAATTCTTGGTAGCTTAGCATTTTTTCAGATTGTTTTCAATTTTCCTCTATTTTTTAAACCCTGCAGAAAAAACTATTTTTAAATGCTAGAATTGGCTATACCAATTTTAAGGCTTTTTGGGTTTATTTATTTATTTATATACATGACCACCTAATTGCAGCTGAATAGCATCCAGATATGGGTAAATCTATGTATAAACATAAAATCCAGAAGAAATCCTAACAAAGCTGGTCAGATGACAACATGTTTTGTCCAGGTCTCTGATCTGGACCAGGACAGTGATAATGCATGGCTGGAATCTGTTCAGCTCACACACAAATGAAGACACCACCAAGGTTTACCATTCTTCTTTCAAATCCCAGAATACCCCTGGCAAAAGTATGCCCTAGCTTCCAAAGAAACATTTTCTTCAACCTTTTATAAGAAAAAATAGCAACTTATGTAGCCTCTGATATGGCTGTAAAATCTTTTACAAACACTTAGAAATGTTTGTTGCTTTTTGCTTACTTAGCTCAAAAACATGATGGTGTTTCAACCACAAAATCAATCACTGAAGCCGATATCTAATGAGATACCTCCCTTCTTTTGGTCAGGGGAAAATTTGACCTTACCTGAACTGCTGATAAGCAATCTCAGAGTGTGCAAGTATGTACAGTTTCCTGTTATGTGAAATTAAAGGAATTACTGAATGTTTGCTAACCAAAGTGTTCAGTCACTGAGGTGATACATGAATGACATTATTTAACCAAAAGAATGCTTGTTGTGGTAGATTGCCAGAGGGGAAAAAATGATACCAACTTAAATCTTTTCAGCAGCTATAAAGTTCTGTTTAAAAGCATAATTTCTAAAATTGTCAGTGTTGGAAAAATCCCTTTGCTATAATTTGTGTGCATTCTGTATTTCAGTGGTGAAATACTGTAGGTTTGCTAGGCGACTGGCACATGGATGACTCTGCTCTAACCTGCTTCCATGAAAGGCAGATGAAGGCAGAATTGTAATATTTGTTGCAGGATTAAAGTGTTCAGGATAATGGGCGTAATCACACCAAATTCCAGTGAATTTGTCAACCCAGTGCAAAGGTTAATTGGATGTTGCTATAGATTTTGGGACTTTATTTAAAGGACTTTCCAAAAATAAGGGATTATTTTGTAGATCTCAGCGGGGAAAGTAGCTGACATAACAGTCCTAAAACTGCCAGATGGTATCAGCTATTCATCATTGCTCAGTCAGACAGAATTAGACCCCAACATTTATATACAGCCCAGGAAAATGTCAAGATGCTTTGCAGATGGAAATAAGGTTCATCTCAGCATCCCTGAAATCACTGAAAACATAAGAATGTTCTTTTCCCTCTGAGTGCTCAAATTTGAGGGAGAGGAAGTCCAAGGCCTGGGGAAAAAATCTGAGTGGATATATGTAAACAGCTTTGTTATAATCAGGTATTTGCACATCAAGCTCTATCAGATTCTTTCACCCTTAGTAATTAATGTCCTGTAAAAAAGCTTTCTCAGCTGTCCATCGCAAGTCTCAGTACTTCTTGTAACAGCGTGCTATCACTTTACTTTGTAGAAGTAATGATCACATCAACAAGCAACAAGCAACATCTAACAAAAGGGTCTCATACTGTCTAAAGTTGTTGTTTCAAACCATAAGCACTGTAAAAAAAGGTAGGCATGTTTCTACTTCTGTTATACAGTAATTTATAACATGTCAGATTCAGAAGGCAGCATTAATTGTCATAATTAGTCATGTTCTTTTCTTTCTTTCTTTCTTTCTTTCTTTCTTTCTTTCTTTCTTTCTTTCTTTCTTTCTTTCTTTCTTTCTTTCTTTCTTTCTTTCTTTCTTTCTTTCTTTCTTTCTTTCTTTCTTTCTTTCTTTCTTTCTTTCTTTCTTTCTTTCTTTCTTTCTTTCTTTCTTTCTTTCTTTCTTTCTTTCTTTCTTTCTTTCTTTCTTTCTTTCTCTCTTTCTCTCTTTCTTTCTTTCTTTCTTTCTTTCTCTCTCT
>NW_005054322.1:6839704-6840419 GCF_000277835.1 Geospiza fortis
TTTCCCTACTAATTTGCCCCCCCTTTCCTTATTTCCTATAGCTCTCTGTTTGTTTGCACTGATCTCAGATTTTTACTGCACAGGTCCCAGCAGTACAAATTTATAGCACAAAACTGTAGCTCTTATTTGTTTCAATAATATTAATAAAAGTAATCTACTTAAATGGGTTAATCAACCCCAAAAAGGCAATTCTGTCTTCCTGAAAAATTAGGTAAGTGGTGATATTATTCCCTTGTCAACAATTTGAAGGCGTCTGTCTTTTCTTTGTTTTTGTTCTTTATGCTATAAATAAGGATATTTTCTGTATTACCTGTATTCCATTAAAAATCAAAATATTCAAAATACTCAAGTATGTACAGATGGTATTCAAACAACTTAAGTTTGTTTGTCTAGAGGTCAAGATCTTAGTCCAAACCAACTGTCCAAAAGTCAATGGAGAGATAGACCAGCTGCAAAGAGTTGTCCTACTGATTTAAGGTGTTTACCTTAAGAGAGGATAAATGGCTCTATAGATCTATGAGTCTCTGCTAACTGCAGAGGTTAACTTACAAAGTAGTTTAGACTAGATGCCTGTTTCAGGTGCTGAAGTTCAGAGAAATAACAGAATATCTCCCAGTGGGTCTTTTTGTCTCCTGCCTCTCTCACACTTGACCATGTTACTAAAATCCATCATGGTATTTTCAGGGAAAAAAGTTCTAGAAACTGTATTGGTTTG
>NW_005054322.1:6840429-6874681 GCF_000277835.1 Geospiza fortis
GTGAAAAGAGTGGCTGTAGGCATGGCTGCAGTGAGAAGACACCAGCAGCTCCCCCGTGTCAGACAGAGCCAGCTCCTGCCAGCTCCAGGACGGACCCACCGCTGGCCAAGGCCCAGGCCATCAGTGACTGGGGCAGTGACTCTCTGAGAATGTATTTAAGGGGAAAGAACTGCTGCAAAACAGCAGCTGTAGAGAGAAGTGAGAAAATGGGAGAGGAACAGCCCCGCAGACACCATGGTCAGTGCAGAAAGAGAAGGAGCTGCTCCCAGTGCTCCCAGTATGCAGACCATGGTGAGGCAGCTGCGCTCCTGCAGCCCATGGGGGCCCGTGATGGAGCAGAGATCCCCCTGCAGACCATGGAGGACCCCACACCAGAGCAGGTGGATGCGCAAAAGGAGGCAGTGACCCACTGGGAAGGTTGTGCTGGAGCAGGGCCTGTGTCCCTGTCGGGAGAGGAGCCCATGCTAGAGCTGGTTTGCTGGCAGGACTTGTAACCCCACAGAGAGCCCATGCAGGAGCAACCTGTTCCTGAAGACTCTTCCACCCATGCTTGAACACCTTAGGAAGGACTGTATCCCATGGGACAGACCCACACTGGAGTTCATGAAGGAGTTCACCATTTCCAGTGTGTGGGACCCCCCGCTGGAGCAGGGAAGAGTGTGAGGAGAAAGGAACATCAGAGACAACGTGTGACTGCAGCCCCCATTCCCTGTCCCTCTGTGCTGCTGGGATGGAGGAGTAGACAAGCTGGGAGCGAAGTTGAGCCTGAAAGAAGGGAGGGGTGGGGAAAGGTGTTTTTTAAGTTTGTTCATATTTCTCACTATCAACTTGTCATTAATTGTCACTAAGTTGAATTATTTTCCCTGAATTGAGTCTGTTTTGCTTGTGACAGTAATTTCTCTCTAATCTTCCTGTCCTTATCTCCACCTACAAGTTTTTAATCTTATTTTCTACCCCATTCTATTGATGGAAAGCAGCTGATAGAGCAGTTTGGTGGGTGCCTGGCAGCCAGCCAATGTTAACACTCCACATTAACTCAGTTGATACTTTTCCTCTGATAGTGGCCATCATAAGTGAACCAGCATTTAAGCCAGCATTAATCTTTGGTAGTCACACACTGGTATCTGCTCTCACAGATGTGTGCAGAAAATAAATATCCTTTCAGATATTCTAAATTAGTTCTGCAGATGGGGAAAATATTTTCCCTTTGCTGATGCTACTTCTATGCTCTTAGTGAATTATCTCCTAGTGAAATTTAAAGAGAATTCAAAAAGTATCCGGTAAGGTCAGTGGGTTGCATTTTTGTTGACAAGTGATTTCAGGAAACTACAATACAGTTGGAGAAAGCTGTAATTCCAAAGAAGAGCTGTTATAAAAGAACTGAACTGGCTGAACTGAATGGTTTTTTAGATCGTGTCACCAAACTCAGACTTTTAGCTGTAAAATTGACAATACCCTTCCTTCATTTTTTTCTTGAAAAGTTTCCAAATAATTACTTCATAGCCAATATTATGTTTCACTACCTCATCATTTCATGCTTGTTCTGAAATAATTGCAAAAAGCACACTTTACCATCTATTTTATCTGATGATATGCTTAATAACTGACATGCAAGTGTGGTGCCTAATGCAGGGTAAGCAGGTACTTGCCTGAACGAGATTTCTCCCTGTGCCTGCTGAAGAATGGAATGTAGATGGCTCTTTGCTTCCTCCTCGACAGACTGCAGCTCTCTAATCCTTACATTTCAGCTCTTAACATGGATGCACACAAGACAGAGCAAGCACAGTACACTGCCCTAAGTAACTATGCAGTTAATACCACAAAATCCTAGAATTGAGAGGCTCAGTTTCTGAACACCACATTTCTAGAAACATATTGAACAGCTAAAGATTGATAAGAAGAGTAATAAAAATGATGAAAAGAGAGGATCAGTTTATGGTGGAACAACAGGAGAAATTTGAATAGTTTGGCTAAGAAATGACTAAGAGTAAGGTGTGATAGGTGACTCAAAATATCTAAGTGTTGCTAAAATAATAGATAGAAGGTTAATATAGCAGTATAGGGAATAACTGAAAGTAAAAATATGAATTTAGATAAAGAAGCATGTGGGCAGCCAGCTTCAGAATTCTTGTCAATAAATTTTCCTCAGGTTTTCTGTAGTCTTCAAAAGCCATGAAAAATAAAGGGAAAAAACACAGTGTACAAATTGTTTAGTTTGCTAATTCTCTAGTTAGTAAAATTTCCTAAAAATAAAAAATAAAATCAATCTGGAAATTGTTAAAAAAATATGTATCATACACCTTATACCCCACAGAAATTTCATTTAAGTTTATGAAGTGATGTAGGTAAAATCTGAAAAACTAAGAGATAGCAAATGAGGCAGCAGAAGAACATGGCATGGAGATACGTGATAGAACTCAGGGCAGAATCAAAGATTTGATTTTCAGAGAAGGTATAATGCAATGAATGGTGCTTCAGGATGATGATAGATGAAATATGTTATCAACCCACTCAGTTTACTTCTAGAACAGCCTGTCATAATCAAGGTTATTTTGACTCGGTACTACTACCGAGGAGGCACTTTGTCCTTCTGCTCTGTTCAGAGGTCTGACAGAGAAGAGAATGCAGGTGAGGAGGGATAAAACCTAGATTAGGTGACTGAGAACCAAGATGGACATTGCCAGTTAAACCAAGTGCATAGAAGTATATGTTACATTTGGCAAGATGACTAAGTAAACTCTTATGGATTACAAATGCATTTAATGATATTAGGACAGTATTATATATTTGCTAAACCCAGAGAAATTGATTAATTCATAATGATTCTTAAAAAATAATTTATCTGGGTTGTGGGAGTCATAATACTTTAGATGCTATCTCTGGAGATTAGCAGAAATCTGCTGACCCCAAATTCTAAGACTAATACAGAGAAAGTTACTTCCCATGCTTACATTATTTTTATATCTGTTAACAAAAATAAAGGTTTTTAAGTATGAGTTTTCAGGCCTTTCTATTGCAAATGTCAGGCAGTCTTTGTTGCCACCTTCTGGTTTTAGTAAATATGGGTAGCTCCACAACAGCTGAGCCATGTACTGTAGCTGTAAAGTGGACACATTACCAAATCTTACCAAATCTCCATGTTCATTATGCATATAATGCAGCAGCAGGTTTTGCTTAGTCATCCTTTGTCCCGAGGACAGAAAGTGTCCTTTTCACATAGGAAACACAGACAATCAGAGAGATAAAATCCATGACCTAAAATATTAGCAGTCAACTCAGACTATAATGAAGAATTTAAACTTTACTAAGCTCTGAAATGCATCTGTGTGACAAAAATCTGTGGTTGTTCTTGCAAACAAGCATTTACATGTATTAGAAGCATTTATAATAGCAATTATGCTATTTTTGCATGTCTGTATGCAAACAAGTCTTTCTTAACACAGAGCTTATCGTGAAGATAATGTTTAAGCAGATAAGCTAAAAATGTTGTATTTAATCAAATGTAACTGCCAGAGGCAATTGCTTCTACCTGTTGTATGAAGGCTCTAATCTGAGCAGTAGTACATACACAAAGCACTTGAAGCCTGCACTCCTGATCCAGATGCACCTCATGTTGTGCATCCTGGAAGCAGAGTGCCACTACCGCCCTGCTCTATGTGGATGTAGCTATGCCAAATCTATCAACTGCTAACCTGTTTTTCTACTGAAGACAAAACTTAGCACAATCGTGATTCAGTTCCCCAGACAGCCCAAGCTTGATTCACTGAATGTGGCATTGCTGATGATTATTACTGTTCTGCCAGCTACTCACTAGAGTGCTCACACAGTCCAGACAAGAGTTACCATAAAATTCACTAGACAGGCAGCAAAGCAAGTTGCTCCTGTTGTCCACCTGGGCCTTCTCCAAACAATGCAGCTAATATTTTCAATTCTTAGAAATTATGTGGAGTCTTCTGTGCTATAACTCTATGGTATGTTAAAAATGGTTTATTTCTTTTCTGGTTTTAGAGGATTACCTCTTATGCACAGCAAACAAATTCTCCATGTCTCAGTAAGTACGAATGAGAAGAATGATTTCTTAGAGATAAGAGGGTGGTATTCAAGGAACATAGTACAAAGTACAGAACCATAAACAAAGGTAGATAAGAGTTTTAAAATTCTTGTACTTTGTTAGAATTTGTGTACACTTAGAATGGAGTTTATCTCATTTACCCAAACATCTTAAAGTTAGGTGTCTGGTCAAAGTTGAATACCTCTTCTTTAGTTCTTTGGGACTGAACTAAAGATCTCCAGAGGGCAGTTTACTTCATCCTAAAATGCATGTTCAGAGCACAAGGTATCCCACATGTTTATGTCAAAAATACAATGCAAAAGCCTGTACAACAAAGCTTTCATAGACACCTAGGTTTCATATGGTTAGAGGAAGAGGCTATGGGTCTTAACACTGAAAATTACAGTGTTTTTCATGCAGCCACTGATATTATTTCATAAATAAAGATTGCTTTACTTTGGGCCCTTAAACTATACCAAGTTGTTGTTGTTTTTAATGAGGAATACATGTCAGATTCTACGTCAGGGTTAGATGTAATATTTTTGCTACAGGTTAGTGTACATTTTTGCACTTCAAGTTTCCTTATATGTGGTAGGAGAATGTATATGTGTAGATTCAGAATAAAGCCATAGTCCTAAGACCCATCAGATGTTTGTCTTCCTCTCCTTTGGCCTTGGTGCTTTCCCAGAGCTGTGCCTGAGTCTCTTTGTATAGAGACTTCCATGCAAAGGTACACATCTTCCTTCCTCATACCATCAGAATTAGATCAGATATTTTATACTTCTCTGTTCCCATATAGAACTTTGCATTCATAATTGAGAAATGGAAATTAATGATATTTATTTCCCCTTTTACTTTCATTTTAGAAGCTGAGCTCAGATACAGTTCATCCATCACAGGTATGGAGAGAGGTAGTCACAAAAAAGGTAAGAACGCGTCCACAGCTTCACAGTTCCAAGAAGTATTACTATATGGTAGTACAGGGAGCTCTGCTTTTTTACTCCAGGCCAATAGGAGGTGTTTTTTTTCCCTTCCTTCATTATTGATATTCCCATATTTCTATCTAACACCCCCCATCTCCCAAATGACACTGTGCTCTCCTGTGGCCTGTACAAGCAGCACCTGCAATGTTGATGCTGTTGGGATGTGTTATGTTACATTGACCAGACTATTGGTTGAAGGGTTTTCATAACACCCTTGGATGTCATCTCAACTGATTCTCACTGTAGACAGAGCATCCCTGAGTTGCTTCCAGAAAGTTTCACCCCCACTGCACAAACCAAATGGAGCTAACGTGAGTGTGAACAGCAGATATGTCCATAACCTCAAGCTGACTGACTGAGCAGTCTGAAATTACTGGAAAGACAAGAAAATGTACTGAAATGCCACCTACATGGGGGAAAAATGTGTCACTGGAGAAGCCATGTGCTGAGTCCTAAAAATACCACATGGTTTGCAGTGTTCATTAGAATGCAGGACTAGATAGAAGAATTAAATGTAAAATACTACATCTGCATATGATGTGAACGTTCCTTTTATCCTATGGCTTTCCAAAACTCAAATGATAGTAAGCTGTAATTAATTTGATCCTCTTTCTGCAGCTAAGATGATATTTCTGTTTCAGAAAAAAATAGCACTTTGTAACTTTCCAAAACTATCATGGAAATATGTAAAGCAAATGTGTTTAAATTGCCGTCCTTATGTTGAGTCATGTCACGCTAAAAGTACCTGTTATGTTACAAAGAAGCTTTGAGTAGCACAGGCCTCCTTGTGTTTGTTTCTGCATACTTCTTCCAGAACTGTCAAACTGAGTTTCCCTTTTTTTGTACACTGCAGCCTAACCCTTGAGAGGAAAGGGCTTTGAGAGCTGTTTAGGGCTTATGCTGACCTTTCTCTATTACGGCCTGCTTTTTTTCCTAAAAACATGGGTCAGAAAACAGCTCCACACAACCATCCTGCAGTATAATACATTATATACGTGCTATTGTTAGATGACTGAGGTTAGGAATGATGATGGTGATACCCTCATGAGAAACAAGAGATGAAAATTCAGACAGCAGCGTCTCAGGAAATTCTTGTCTGGGAACTTAATGTCTGAACACACTGAGCTGGAAGGAATTCGTTGTGAGTGGCCATGAATGCCCATATGAGCCTCCCTACCTACAGGGAGAGTGCATAAAAAACTTACTGGTTCTGGGGTCAAGACACGAATGAGGAAAGAAAAGCAGCTCAGAAATGGGCTTGGTAGGTAGGAGATGGATGGCTCGTTATTTCACCAGCCATATCCACCATTCAATCAAGTTCTTGGGACAGAAGTGAAACCCACCAAAAGCGGGTTCCAGCTGGAGAATTTCCACAGATAGAGCAGTTTCATTAATACAGATAGAGGCTGGAAATCTGGTTTGGTTTCAGAACAGTAGGGCCAGATAAGCCTCCATGTCAGTCTTTTGGATGCAGGGAATTAAGTGAACATGATTTTTGTTGGAGGAGAGGAAGGGTGCATCGAGCTTTTGCAATCTTGTCACACCAGAAGTGGAATGTGGCCTAAAGACAGTGAAATTATTTGCTAATATTATTTTTTTTGCGAGGCATGAGGATATATCCATTATTTGAGGATTATAAAGTTGAAGTGAAAGCTGTAAAAACATTTCTTTATTTGAAAACTTTTACCCATAATTTTGGTTCCTATTTTATAATTAAGTAATTAAACTAAATTAACCATTTAAACTAATTGCTTATCCATCCCTCCATTATATCCCTAAATGTGTCAGTTTCTAACTTGCTCAAAAGGAACAAAGCAATGCCACATGCTTTTTGGAAAATATATATCCTTAAGGATATCATTCTAGTGAGTTTTTCACCTAGTAAACCCATCCCAGCAAAGTGGGTATAAATGGCTACTCAAATGCAAACAGTCTTTTAGAAAAAAGTAGAAGAACCAGGTGACCAGAGAAGGGACTTCTGGAAAAGTTTTCTTAAAAAGCAGACATGCAGAGGTGTACTGCTGACATCTACATAATGAAATGTGCAAAGCAATTAGTGTTATAAATCATACAGGAGTGTGCAGACTAATATGAATTTTTTTTTTCCTATGAGAATTTTTCTGCTTTTGAATTCTGTGACATTCCACAAAGTTGCATGCCTAAAAATATATCTTCTGGCATGGCACAGGAGCGGGATGAACTGTAAGAAAAACAAACTGCTGGTCCAAAATCCTTCTTCAGAAACACCTGCTTAATAACAACATACAAAAGAAACTGTAGTGTTATGGGAGTCAACAGTTACACATCAAATTCCCAAATGTTTCGCTTAGTGGCTCTAAGTCCCTTTGATTTCCCCTGGCATGCTGTGGGAGTACTTTGAGGAGGCTGAATTCTTGGCTGAATGTGGCTGAAGAGAGATCAGACTGAGAAAACAGAAATGTAATTTGTTACTAGGAGTTCTTCATTTCTTTTCACCAACAAAGTTTTGGGGCTTTAAAGGCTAGAGATAAAAGATAGTACACTTTTATTCAGCCAAATGAAATGGAGATCAAAAAATCTAAGTTAACAGAGGGAGTTAACCTATTACTTCAAAAAAACATTAACTCATGTAAAAAAAGTTAATATATTTTATCTCACATCAATGTCATTAGCTGAAATTTATTGTTCAATTTTTTTTCTGATTTTTAGAATCAGGAATACCATGAAAGGTACATACTTTCCTTCAGTGAAACTTCTGCAAAAGGTGTCTATCTTTAAATTTATTTATTTCCTATCTTTTCACTTTAAAAAACCTGCACTACATATGCCAACTTCCTTTAGGATTTATTAAGAGTGATGATACTGTGAGAAAAATCTATGATCCAAAATTTGAACATGATTTTCATGACTTAATTTCTGTGTTGTTGAAGGGTCAGAAAGAACCCTGGAACCAACAGAGCTGGTCCAGCTTACACCAGCAATAACTGGGTACCTTTCCTCCAGTCAGGTAGGGCAGTATGTTAGGTGTGTTAAATAACAATTTGTTAAATAATGCCAAAAGAGGGAATATGATACTGCCAGCCCTGATTTAACTGTCTGCTACAGCTACTGCTGCTCTGCTGCAGAATCATGTCTCAGGGCAAGCACAGGGCTTGTACCAGATTATGACAAAACCACATAAACACAAGAACGCATAACAGGGGCTAATTGCTCTCCTGTCACTGTAGCACAGAAACTGCAGTTTGCCTTGCATTGTTGAAGTATCTTTGCAGGAAGAAACCCCAACACTTTACTACTTCTGCTATGTTACAACTCTCTGACTACTCTCAGGTATAACTGTGGAGTTTGAGTGCTGTGGTGTGGGCAGACATGAACTCTACCAGTGCTGGCTGGATGAGTTTTGATACTGATATCCACAATAAAAAGCAGAAAGATCAAGGCAAAGCATGGTAAGCAAGCAATTTGTGACTGTGGACTGGTTTGGGTAATGTATTTTCCATCCCTTTACAGACTATTCTGAATTGTCAGAGCCCTGGGGACTGGGGCTGGGTTCTGCTTAAAGTGTGGTTACAACATGTCACACAGGTGGCTTGGTACATGTGTGAGGGATATTGTTCATGAGGATGGGCTCTCTCAGTTACTGCTGCTAGCATATTCTTTACCCTTCCAGGAAGCAGAAAAGTCAACTTTCTCCAGTCTATCTTGCATCTTTCTGCAAATCCTTTTTCCTCTTTTCCATAATTCTTCCTTTCCATTCACAGCCCCAGCCTTTTATACTTGAGGAAGCAAAATTTGATTTTCCCTTCCCTATTTGAAGCTTTGAGATGGCCACAGGTGTGCTCAGCTAGTGAACTTAGCAGAGTTGCTGAGGTTACTAGAGCAGGCTCAGGGATGAATGAACATGGTGTGTAGCTTTCAGGAGCTGGATTTTACTCAGTCAGCTGAGAGTGTGGGCAGAACAGGCTTCTGTCTCTGCTCAGCTTTGTAGACAACCTCAAATTCTACCTCACTGATGGAAAGAGATGCTCATATGAAGGGTAAAGTGGATGCAGGAGGGAGGAAAGAAAGGTGAAGGAGTGCAGTGAGGACAGATGAGGAATTATTTTGGGAGAGATAGAAGAAGACATCAGAAACAAGATATTTTTTCAGAGATTTAAAGACAAAATCAAATCTCAAATATAATAGACATTTGAAATTTGAGTTGCAACTGAAGCAGGCACTGATGAAGAAGGACCAAGGAAATAGAAGAAAGAGGACACACAACAAGTCTGTGAGAAAAATTTCTTGTGGAAAGAGAATTGGAAGTGTTGCTGTTTGTATATCCTAGAAAAATGGTCATATTTCAATGATCAATTTAATTTTTGTTAACCTAAATATCTAATATATTTAGGCTTTATACACCTGGATTCCCATGAGGTCAATGCAAATTTAGGTAGCCAGATATCACTACCTCTGATCTTATGTGCGTTATGTGCTTTTTTGCTGTAATCCAAAGTTTGCAATCTGATTTAACACCTCTCTAGACACTATGGCTTTGCCAAATGGATGAAAACATGCCTTGAAACCCATGAAAAAATATTGATTATATTATGGACTAGTGAGGAAATAACACCCTAAGGGTGGATATTGATAGTGTAGGGTAGGGCAGCACCTCAAGAGCAATTGTTAATTATACAAATCAGATGGAACAGGTCACTTCTATCACAAAAGCTAGCCTCAGATCCCAATCTAAAGTGCTCTCACATTTCCAAAACATAAAACATCAAATGGAAAGGAACAACAAATGAAACAACTCTTGATTACAGAGGAACAAATCTTTCAAATCTGGATTTAACCAGGAATCAAACAGGCTTTACACTGCACTTGAATATGGCATTAGGAGAGTAACAATGAGTCGTGTCAAGGCTTGTCTCAGTCTGCAAATCCCATGGTCATCAAGGAAATAAGCCTTTCCCTATTCCCCTGCATCTAATAAATCTGAGGAATGTGGGATGATGTCTCAGAAATTATAGTCTTCTTTTGAAGGGAGCAATAACTTAAAAAAAATGGTATATGTTTTGACAGAAAAAGGAATTTAAACATATGAAAAATTGATTATAAAAAGATTGGGAAAGCTTGTAACTAGCGTCCTTCTCTCCTAGCAGTTTTTGCCCAAAAATAGAATGGATTACATGGTGGGCTGGCCCAAAATAGAATGGATTACATGAAAGGTTATGGCAGTGCTTGACAGCTACAGAAGTGATATAGAATCTCACCTGTTTTCTGTCAAATAATGAACATTCTTGTCAATTTAATGTGGTGACTGAATAATTCCACTAGAAACATCAATAATCAAAGAATAACTCATTTTGACTATAGCTCTAAAGCAATAAATAGCCTGGACACTACTGTGTATGTAAAGTATGAATAATTACAACAAAGTCACATATCTAGTGCAATGCAGTCTTGAATTAAATGTAGGCTGAAACCAAAATAAAAACTTGGCACCTTGACAAGACATTAATATAAGTGATACATAAAGTTCTGTAAAGCATTTCTTTTAGAGTTTAGATAATTTTTCAATGAAATATTTGCCATGCCCATATTTATAAAATTCTACCTTAAAAAAAAATAAGATTAATTTAGATGAAAGGAAAACATTATATTCTGTAAGTGGCTTTTAATAGCATTTCAATACATGCTATTATGCTGAACTGATTCAAGGCCCACTGCACCTGGCAGCGATGTAAATGGGTCTCACCTCAACATTTTCAGAGAAGCTGGTACTGCCATCCTTAATTAAACAAGGTGCTTTTGAAAAACACCATGGTTTGCTACAAGTCCTGAAGGCAAATGTTTACAGGGGACCCACACATGATTAAGGAGCATCGTTCCACCCAGATATTCAGCAACAACTTGATAATCTTGGTGATGAATTTGTGACCTTACTTCTAACTCCACATCACATTTGGACTTAGTTACTGGGTATTTCAGTGTTTTCTTTCCTCTCTGGGTCTTTTTTAACCAGATCAGTGATCTGGTCCAGTTCACTGCATGGCAGCATCATCATTAATTTTAACAAAAAGGAGTCAACAGGGATGTGTGGGCAGCTTCTTGCAACAGCGACATTGTTTCCATCTTCTGACTTGAAAAGGAACTAGCGCAGTCTGACATTTCCAAATTTAGCCGGTCTTAGATTAAGGTCTAAGATTAAAAAAGAACTGGAGAATTGGATAGCAATGAATATGCATGTACAAAAGACAGGAGTGTTACATGCCAGAGAAATGGGTTAAGCTCCAGTTTAGGTTTTAAGCTCCAGTTTAGGATGATCTTCCTCCACACTGCTGGCTGTCAATGCCTGTCACTGACTCAAGTATTCCAGGGTAACTGAGACAGAAAAATCCTGTATCTGCTTCCAGGGGCCTAGCCAAACCATATGATCTCATTTCCAGTACACTGTTAGCAAAGGTAGAATAAAATACAGGTCTGCAAAACCCTTTGTCCCCTTCTGGTACAAGTGTAGATGAAAGGAAGTTACATGGAGATACCTTACAACAAAAGCAAAGCACTGTGTTTATGTTTTGTTTCATAGATGAGCAGTTATTTATAGCACACATACACATAGTTGAGTACTTTTGGATTACTGAATGAAAGTCTGATAGGGGAAATAAAACCCCTCACCTTTCTTATATAATGTGAAGGGGCAGATTTCAAGGCTTATGTATCTGGACTGATTCCCAGCCCCTGGAAGACCTCTGAAATATGCCTTCCTGCACTCTCCTGTCAAGTTTTTTTCTGCCCAGAATGTGTAAGATGCAGAAGACACCAAGTTATCCCAGCTTGCAGCAGTATCTAACTATTGCAATAGGGAATGTGACACAGTGCTTTCCCCTGGTAACACTGGTGTCAGATTCACCTTCCCAGACCTGATTAGTCTGCTCTGTTCCTTTGCTGTGGAAATCTGTGTCCTGGCTAACACAGTGCCTGGGGCTGCAGACCAACTAAGCCTCCTCCTTCTTCCTGCACACAAAAGACTCACCTCTCTCCCAGAGGAGAAGCTTCACTACTTCCAGCTCAAACTGAAATGCAACTTTGGGACTAAATACTTCTCCAAGCTAGCTCACTGAAAGACAAGCTATCAATCTCAGTAATGGTAATAGCACTTAAAACAGAGAGGAAAAATCTTTTGGGGATACATCTAATCATAGAGACTGTGAGCAAGGGATTTTTTAAAGAAGGATTCAAGAGAAAATAGTACTGTGTTTGATACCGTGTCTTCGGAATCAATATTTTTTTCAAGCAAAAGATTTGCTTCAGGTGAAAGTTGTTTCTCTTATGTTCTGATAAGGCCACTTGTGTGAAGTTAATCTTCCTAGTGATCACACACACCAGCTGCATTCTGTCACAGGGCTTCTCATGAAGAAAATTTCTGACATTTCACCTCTGTAGCAGCCAGCTGCAAACTTATGGCTTCATGTTTGGCATGGACATAAAAAACCAAAAACTGTGGTCCATACTGTATTTCACTTTACTGAAAATATTCCAGGAAACAGAGAATATGTTGAGTAGAGTCTTAAATATGAATGGAAGATTTGCATCTGCCATTAGAGCTTTAGGCAAATATAAAAATAAATTTCTTCAATTGCAAAATATGTTTTTGTTACAGACATTGGAGAAATTTGCTTTATTGCTGTATAAATTTGGTAGGGAAAATAATCAAAACTCCCAGAGGTGATGGTTGTCTCTTCCTAGGAGTGAGATTTCTTCAGGGCAAGAACACCTGCAGGCTGCTCCAAATCTCTGGTAAGATGATTAAAATCATTGTCTGTGACAAAGGTTACGCTGTGCAGGAGCACAGCAGGGAGAGATCATTTTGTGTAATGCTCTGGTTTGCACTGGCAGTAAAATTTTGGATCATGACTGTACAGAAGCAAGTATCCATAGTCCTTGCTGCAAATTATTCCTAACTATTAACTGGTCTATGTTTTCCTGTGGTATCCTGAATTATGGCTGTTTAATGAATTCCTCTTATGCAGATACACAAATCAATTTTGCCAGATCCTGTAGGTCTGCTCTGTTTATGCCACTTAGGTGTAGCTTTGTGAAAAGGCTTTGTTTAAACCACAAACAGAAGAGCTGAGTTACTCCAAGGTAGATACTCTGATTTCTGTCTGAAACACAAATAGGAACACTTTAGAAGCTCTTCTCTATTAATCTCCTATCTTTGGATCTCATCTTCTCTGATGGTCCTTTTCCCTGAGACATGACTTCCTTCGAGATCTAACAAAAGTCCCCATAAAAAGAGGTGCAGCAAACATTTGAAATTTCTGGAATCCAACTCTTCAGATGGAAAAGCACACATTCAGTCAAAAGAAATGGAACAGTGAGATCTAGCTGTGATAAACCATCAAAACCTGTTTTTCAGATACAGTCTGTGTAAATACCCTTCATCCACAGAACAAAGACAGTGTTAGTGATAGGAATACGTGCCTGAAATCCAACGCTGTCAAGGTTTTTTCCTCCCAGCACTGATAAGCTGGTGTGCATTCCTGTACAATCTACTTGGAAGATTCAAATTACACAGTGTTTGCTAAACCTGACACTTGGCCAAAGAAGTACTTAACAGAACTAATACAGGGACCAGTGATCAAATGACAGAGTCTTGAAAAAGTGTCATTATCTATTTGGTGAGTGACAATTTAAGCCTCAGTTTGCTGCTGGTCTCTTTTGAAGCACTGAGGCTCCAAAAACATAGTTCATAACCTGACCATATCCTAAGAGCCATTAATTAATTGTTCATATAGGCATGGGATTTTAAAATACCACCCCCTTCAAGTTAAGTGAAAAAAAGTCTCCATTCCTTTGAAGCAAGGAAGTGTGTGACTAGCAGAAGGATAGTGTTGCTATTACATGGTGATAAGAAAGGGTCACCAGTGCAGAATCCATATAACGTGTGTGAATTTTTATGAGAAATAAACATTTTGATATTGAAGAAAAGATTGACTATGGGTAGCAAATGTGGCTCTATAATACTGTCCTTTGTTTTGTCACCAAGATCAGAAAAAGGGTGAATTTATGATCAGTCAAAATGCAGGAAGAATCTGTAATTCTCTGCCATTCACTCACAGTGATTAGGATCTGCTTTGTGCAGCTGACTTCCAATCATAGGATATTTCTGTATGTATGGAAGCAAGGAATATTCCTCTGTAAACTCTCCCATTCCGATTTTTTCTAGTCTAAAATCACATGCAACACTAGAACTAAGCCAGAGAAAGCATAATTCAACCTTCACAGCAGGTTTCGTGCTAAGCTGCAGCAGGAACAAAACTTTACTGTCCAATAAGCAGTACTTTCCCTTATGAGTTCCTCTTAAATCTAAACCAGGAGGGTTTTTAGTGTTTTTTTGGTGTGTTTGGTGTTGGGGTTGTTGGCCTTTTTTTTAATTTTGGGTGGTTTTTTTGGCAGTGGAGGGGGGAAGCTAGAAGAGGCAGAGAAAATCTTCAACTGAAATCAGCATACCTCTTTCTTAAGGCCCTACAAATGCTGGCATGACAAACTTGCAGTGTGATGTGCTCCTTGTATCTGCAATACTACTGCTGTGCCCTCCTTTATCTCAGTTGCTGAAATTTGTCATTACTCTGATCCTCCTGGAAATGTGGAGAGCAGGCTGAGGGATTGCCTCCCTCACCTCCTGTCATCAGCACTGATTTGTAGACCCCCATCTGCCTATCAAGGAGCCGCCTCCCTCTCATAGCCAAGACAGAACGCTGTCTTGGACAACAAGCCAGATGCATTTTAGGTTTTTTTCTCCTCCTGTCATGCAGCTTTTTAGGTTAGCTGCTAAAAAAATTATGTAGCCATCAGATATATTATTTGACTTATAATCTTTTTCCCCCTCTATAAAGTATTTTCGTTATGCTATTTTGTGGCATTTTGAATATGGCACAAGTGAACCTCAAATAATGTAACCAATGTCCTGTCTCCACAGTGCCCCACTGCAGAGCATGGGGAAATACTGCAGAGTTTTTTATTTTGAAAATAATTCCACTTCAGTGGTGCAATACCTATTTCATCAGCTCAAGGGCTACTCTTGCTCTGGATGTTAGCTCAGGGGTGTCAGCTCAGGCTGCCCCTACTCGGTCAGAGGCTGGGAGTTCAAAACACAGAGAGACACTTCCCTCTGCTGGGCATGTTTATAAACCAGTGCAAAATAAATGTTTAAAAATAGACAAGTGGTCTCCTTCTGTGTTTGACCCTGCAAGGTCCAGGTAAATAACCACAGCATTCTTGTTTGTGCATCTAAATGTAGATGTTCCCACGTGCCTCTGGAGGCACCTGCCTTTCTCCATTGGCTCAATAAGGAATCAAGCTCACTGACATTATCTATTGTAGCTGGATGCCTCATGTGGGTAGCAAGCACCATCCTGTTGCTCCCAAATAGCTGGAGGCCAGCATCATCAGAAATTCCAAGCCTTTATAAATATCAACGAAAAATGTTACTGGTTCACATGATTATTTGCAAGCATAGGGTGGATGCTGAATTTGTCTCAGAAATATAAAGCCCTGTGCTCTAGGTCACTATATTGAGGGGAATACTGGGAAACTGGGCCATGATTTGTAGTATATGTCACAGGTTATGAGGAAAAAGAGTTGAAAGGTTGGATTTTGGACAATTTGCAAATCACTCCTGGAAAACTATATAAACTGCTCTCTCTGGACCTCCTGTTTATTTGGTAGGCAATTGATTAATATACAAATTAGGATGGGGTAGTTCAGCATTTAGTCAGGTGTTAGGTATTGATATTTTCTTGAATGGCAGTTAATCTTGTGCTGAACAAAAACAGTTAAGGGAGTCAAAAAGTGTTTGCAAGGAAACAACCGGTTAAAGACTGAAAGGGTTTTCAGACCACTGTATAATTTTGGCATATTTTTTCAGTAGAAGAATTTACACTGCTGTTCATGTAAGAAGAGTTTGGATGATGTAGCAGTTGAGCAGCTGTGATTCACTGTATTTCTCCATACTCAATGAATTTTTTTTTTCATGGTGTCAGTTTATTTCATAAAGGTCATATTTTCCAGACTGACAGGGGATTTTGATATAGTATAAGGACTTACATTTTTATGAGTGCTCAAGAACTTTTATTGGCCATTTTGTAAAGAAGTTGAGTATGCTTCAGCAAATATTATGGTTCACAGATGGAAGAAATATGCAGGCAATAGAAAGGAATCAGACTCGCCATTTTATGTTGATTATTTAGCTAGTCCTATGTTCCAGCAACATTCTGCAATCCAAATTGACTATTTTATGAACATTGTTTCACAAATTAAAACACTACCCTAAAATAGCATAGATTTTTATCATGCCTATTCATTTTGCCTTTATTGCAGTATCATCTGTCAAGGAAAATGTTCTGTTTTATTGAGTTACACCTACATTTGAGACTCTATTTCATTATGCTATTACCAGAAAAAACACTATCCTCACTGTTTTTAAGAAGCTGTTTGTCATTTCAATATCACCCACAATTTCTCATGTTCCTAAAAATATTGAACTGCAGTTCTGCTGGATTGCTGTTGGTTTCCTTCCCCACAGGTTGCTTCAGTCCTCAACCCACAATTATTTAATATAACCACATTAAAAATCAGGTTCCCTGTGTATCTTAAACACTAATAGATGGATCTGATCCTTTTTTGTCTGTTTATTGACAGCTGTAGAGTTTCCCCATCTTCGACTTTCTATAATCATAGTCAAATTGAGAAAAATTTATAAATTTATCTAAATTAATAGACAATTATTATTTTGTATTACTCACATACTTGTATGGTAACCCCAGATAGCAACAAGATGTCTAGAAATGCCACCTAAGCAGAGAAAGTAATTATGTACAGTCAGGTTGGCTGCCAAGTAGCTCTTGTATGGTCTTGGCATATGATCCTTGAGTATCAGAAGAGTTAGGATATATGGCACCTTAACTCTTGGAGAAAAGCGTATCTCCTGAGCACGTGATTGCGTAGAGCAGCAGATTGGTTCTCAAAAAATATTTTCACAGCAAGGGAAAGAAGCCTGTGGGGTAATTTTACCTTTAGAATAAAAACTGCTGCAGATAAGGAATTGTAAGTACAAGTTGCTACTAATTCTCTCTCGCTTTGCAACCAACCAATCTCTTAGGAATCCCCATTCCTCCAGCTAAGCATTTTTTTCCTGTCTTTTTTGTAACAGGCTACCTGGCTGTAAGACTACAGCACTAGATGCAACTGAACACTGTAATGAAATAAAATCCATCTGCTAATGCTTGACTTGGTACTTTTAACACATCCCTTGACTTTTATTATCAAGAAACATTGGATTTTGCATTAATTATTAACAGTTTGCCTTATGTTTTTCAGGTACTTTCACTTGGTTGCAGTCTTGCACTTCTCAGCTTTCACTGTTTTTAAGTGAGTCACAGTGGGGACATTTAATTCTGAATAGACTCTTCTCAGCATGCTGGAAATAAGCACAGGAAAGCATCCTCTTAAATCCTCCTATTTTTCCCAATATCCTTGAACTTAATAGAATATCATTATACACATTTTAAAGACACCCTCTCTCACTGTGCTGTATTGAGACTGAGCAGCCTGTAAAAGATAAAAAAGACAAAACATGAAGAATTAATGAAAATTACCCCAAAGTATTGTACTTTTCATATCAGAAATAGTTCTGAACAGCAGCAAATACAGATCAGAAATTAGCTACCATCATACACTGCAAAAGAGGCAGATTGTCTCTCTTGACAAATAGCAATAATCTTTCTCTGCTCTGACAAATTTAGCAAATTAAATGAGTTAAACTCCTTACCTTCAATTTCTAAACTAGTCAGAAACATATTTATTTAGGTAAAGTATGGCTTAAGTATGCAGGAATAAATATAAAGCAGTGAAAAGAATGGCCTGAATTAGTCCTGAGGTGTATTCTATGTCATTCTATAGAAGACATATAAAGACATTAATAGAGAAAAAATAAGTGGAAAACATTTTACACTAATGACTAAAATCAGTGCTTTAGAACTCTGTAAAAAAATTCTAAGGTTTGTAAAATGTTGCTATCTGGGAAGTTTTTCAAATTAATTTATTGGTAGCATGATAAAATTCCTGTGTTTTATTTCACTGATTAAGTCCTTCTGAGTTCTTTCCTAAGAAGGCAAAGTTTTGATTGCATTCCTTGAGTAACGTAATTACACCAGATTAGATTAGAATTTAGATGCCAGCACCCAACCTTGCAATGTGGAGAGCTGCTTTAAGCAGATTTCAATTCCTTCACAGAATTGTTTTGTGTGTCTCATGTCAATATACAACACACATGCCTGTCCTCTCCAAAGGTAAAAATCAGTTTCACCATGGTAAACATGTTAAGGAGGAGAACCCAATTTTAAAAAAATACATCATAAATTCCATCTGAATTAAAAAGCCAGAAAGGCGCTGAAACAGTACTTGAAATAATGTTTTTAAAGTGAGGCCTTTATACATTTAAATTGGATGGCTGCAATGCAGATAGGCAGGCTTGTTCAGATTTGTTGCTTGTTAAGCAACATTAGCTCATCTCACCCAGACTAATGCTTATTGTCTAATGAATAACATCACTAGAACATTTATACAGACCTGTCATTATTGAAGAAAGGGAAACTTATTTTTAGTATAAGTAAACATATGAATGAGAGATTTCCAGGTAATGAAGCAGTGGATGAGAAAAAGTAGGAAAGATTTTTGGTTTAAACACTTTAATACCTGATAAAATTTTGTATCCTGACACAAAGCCGTAGCTCTGAACTAGAAGATTGTTGACCCAGTCTGTACAGTCTCAGGATAGCACCAGAGAGCTGACCTAACCCACCATGCACAGCCAAACCCTGCCTAGCACACCTTGACATGACTAAACCATTTTGCAAACATGACAGCAGGAGAACTTTCCCCACCTTCCTGTTCAGCCTCCTCTTACTGTTGGCAGCAGTGCAGGATTTGGGAGAGACTTCAGATCTCCTGCAAATCACAAATGCATCCACACAGCACATGCTCCTCCTCCTCATGCAAGGGGTACTGAAGATGGATGATCAGGTGTCACCATCACTTTAATATGGAGCTGTCTGCTCTGTGGTGCACTCTGGAGGTACTTTTAAGTCTCAAAATACTTTAGAGCTCTTACAAAAGGTTGAGATTTATGAAGTTGTGTGATGTGGAGTCATTTTGTTGACTGATGAAAGTCCTGTGGTTTGTCACAACTGAAATTATTGCAACTCTGTCAGTATTAACTGCGGAGATTTTGACATTTACCAGTGTAGTTGGCAGATTCAGTAAGCTTGTGGCTAAATTATTTCAATTATTTCTATTACTACTGAGTCAATCATTCTGAGATGTTTTGTTGAGATGAAGAAACCTCCCACTCTGATATGGAAAAATAAAAATATCTTTTTGTTTGCCTGAAAGCAAATTTAATATTCTGGCACGCAGATATCTATTCATGGCTGTTGTTTTACACACTGCATGATAACTTGTTTAATTTTTAAAAATAACACTTGATTCAACCTGAGAATACTGATTAGATCTCAGCATTTGTCACCAGAATGCATACAGAAGTAATTCACTACCTGTTATTAAAAGGTATGTCAATTCCTAACATACAGAAAAAAATCTGAATGTTTAGGTTTAGGGACCTCCTTTATATGTTACTTGTAACCTTTTGGATAAATGTCCTAGTCTTAAATTTGCTACGGTATAGGTTTACTTGTATTTCTTTAAAATACAAAATATGGAAATTTTTAAGTTCATATTCAAAAATATACACTAAAATTTCAGTTTCAGGATCTTTTCTGGTTGATGAAAGCAAAAAGGCATCACAGGACAAGTCAAGGCAGTATTCAAGTAAAGATTGTAAATGACAAGAATAACTCTGGAAACTGAATTTGCTAGGTAATTAACACATTCTATGACAATTCACTAAAGCATATCAAGACCACTCTCTGCCTGTGTTCTTTTTATGTCTTGAGAAGAATATAAAAAGAAACTGGAGATCAAATTTAATTATCACTTCTTCATGTTTGAACTGATTAGCATTTGCAGATTTCCACATGGATTCTCTTTTGTAACAGAAACATTTGAGCTATGATAATATCATAGAGGTCAAAGTGCCTTTAAAGTAGTCCAAACGAGAACCAAATCTTATTTTTATTCCTTCTGGTTTAAGCTGTTGACAGTAATTGAATTAGTATTGAATATTCAAATTATTAAAGCACATCTGTATTGGTATTAACTTGGCTTCTAAAATACTACTGAGTAATGTTTGTGGATGAATGATGACAGCTTTTCAACAATTTTATTTCTCCTGTGATCAGCTCTTCAGAAAAAAAAAAAAGTAGAATATAAGGACAGTAAATTGATGCCAATCAATTGGCCAGTCAGCCAGTGATGGCTGAATTGTGTTTGTCTTGGCATCAGTGCATGCAGAAGATGTTCAGCATCAAAGTCTGGGGGAGAAACTTCTGCATTCATCTGTAATTGCTCTACCAGAAGTAGGTGTTGCAATGCTGGGTCAAAATCACCTTTCTGGATTCATCTTGCAGTGCATCAGTTTATAAAAAAATATTATTAAATGGTAATAGTATTTGGAGGATAATTTCTACCTTCCACTGATTTAATACCATTTGTTTTCACAAAATACATGTGACATATCCATGTAAATTTTCACACAATAATGAGGGCAAACATGAATCTCTAAACCTTTGTTGTCTATAGGCATCTTTCAGAATTAAAATGTTTGATCTTCTGAGGCTTCATTCTCTTTGCAGATCCTGCTGGTCTTATCTGGGGATGTGTGTTCCCCATGCAGTGGCAATTTCACAGCTTTACAGAGTGAGTACATGTGCTTCCATGACCTGTAAATGTGCAAGAGTGCTTTGGGCAATGATTGCAGATGTGTTTTCATTCCAATAGCATCTATTCTTGTATTAAAATTTGTGCCTGAGATTCGGCTTTGTGGCATTTGCTGATACAGAATCTTAATCTGTGGATATAGGCTGAGTGAAGACATTTTGCTGTAGTAGGGTATGGGAACAGCTTCATTAAGGAAATAATTATAAGGGCCAAGATTTCTGTGCATGAAACAGTTTTGTGGTCTACATTTTAGGTGTTTTATAGAAGGCTTATACAAAGGGCCCTGATTTTCAAAGAGGAATAAGGAGGATTGACTAAGTCCTCTTGAAAAGAGTCTTTGGCAGTCTTTGAAGACAGACTTGTAAACATGAGAAGTAAAAGGCAAGATGTTAAAATTTCATAGAGAAATAGATCAGTGCTAAATAAATACCTTCATTCTTCCTTACAACTGCTTCTTCTGGCATAGTGACTTTAAAACAGAATTGCATGAAAATGACTCTAAATATTAACCTAATAATATGTGTACTATTGGATGTATACTGCTGTATGCACATGTTATAAAAACAGCTTTCTACAAATAATAATAAAAGAATTCATTTTAGTTTGAACATTTTTTGAGAAATCCATCCCACAAAGTTCAAGATTTTCAGCATTATTGACTGCTGCACATATTTTCTCACATTATCTTTTGAGGACCCCAGGTGTGCTTTCTATTTCTATCAGTTTCATTAATACTCAGACACACACAGCCTTCTCTGCAACCCAGTTTTACTCTGACTTTTAAAATGTCTCTCACAATTATCCTGTTTATTGTTCTACTCAAGACCTATATTGTTATTTGCTCTCTGATACAAGACTGATTTGGATCAGGTTATATATTTGGATCAGTTTTTTGAGACAGTCTCATTGTCTTCCATGACTAATGAGGTGAGGCAGGGGAACATTGCTTGGTTTTGGATTTAATGATCAGACATGCTTTGGAACACATAAAAATAAGGTTTGCTTCACCTGTTGTGGATGAAACAGAGCCATGACCTTCAGGTGCTGAAGAAAGGCTCAGGTTTCCCCATCAAAAGGAACCCCACAATGAAGTACTATAAGATTTTCCTGGGGAGATTAGAGAACATCAGTCACCAGAGGTCTGCAGAGCAGGCTGTGTTTTCTCCTCAGAACTGTTTATTTTCAGGAAAACCACTGGATTTGTAGATTAAGGTATAGAGAATCGTCCATGGCAGGAGACAGAGAACAGCATAGGTCATCTTTTTGATTTTGCCTCAACATCAGAGGGAGTCAGACTGCAAACATTTCAAAGTGGAGGGAGCCTATAACAAAACTTGACCCATCCCCTCTCCGTAACAAGAGTCTCAACCTCAGAAAAATCAGGGAAAAACAAATGCAAGACTAATTCCTCACTTGTAAATATCCCTGTTTGAAGAAATGGGATATTTAGTCTCTGTCAAGGCACAGTTATATTTCACAGAGACAGCTTTAGTCCATCTGTCTGGGGGAGAGGATTGTAAAAGAGTTGGGACTTCATATGTGACAAAGGATAAGCTAGTTTTAAATTCCATTTAGTACTCATGTCAAACATATAAAAAGCCTTATGCTCTTAAATATGCAGGGGTGACCATAGTAATGATCCCATTAAACATCTGATAAAAAGGGAATAAGGACCTCTAGACTAAACCAAAATAAATGTTACTGAGCACTGGTTTCCCTGCTTTAGCTTCAATTTTTTTTCCAGCCTAGAAGTGCACAACACTCTAATCAGTCATCACATCTTGCACTGTGATGCCTCACCTTTTTATGTTTCTTGTTTTAAACTATATTGAAGGTACAAGCTGTCTTCTACAAAGGCAGCTGTTCCTAAACCTCGGGGAGAAAAGGGAGAGCTCCCTGCTATGTGCCATCTCTGCTGAGAAGCATGCTGACCCCAATATCTATGGCATTAAAAGATGAAAACATCCTTTTGAGTTTGGTTTCTGTATTTCCCCTCAGGAGCCTGAGTTGAGCTTTTTGCCTTCCCTGGAAAACAAAGGGGTTTGGATGCCTGAAGGGGGCCTGGCTCCTCCCTGGCTCCCTGACCTGAGCACAGGCAGGCCCCGGCCGGGATTCGGGTCTCACGCCATCCCTCATCAGGGTCAGATCGCACAGCGCCTTTGTCTCCCGTTAACTCTTACTCCTCTGGAGGCCGGACAAGCTCAGGCTGCTGGAAGCTGGTGAAACCTTTCCTTTATGACAGGGAGTACACCAGCCAAGTGTGTGAAATAAAATATTGCTTAAGTGTTCAAATAGAACAGGAGAGAATGAACAAAGTTTGAAATGAACTGCCAGTAAACATTTATTCTTAACAGATGTAATAAAATCAGGAAATAGCCAAGTGATACTCAGGTCCTGTCTGGCCCACACAGGCTGGATGTGATTCTCTCACTCCAGGTCCACAAAAATATAATAATATATAATTATAATAATATATAATTATATAGAAAATATTTATGAATTATCACAGCAAAGATCCAAAATGAGCACAGCTGTATTGCAGCAAGGCTTTGCTGAGTTATGCTGGTTACAGTCTTGGCTGTGACAATAGTATATAATATGAAACACAGCATTCAGATTTGGGGAGATAAATTAGATTTGACTTTAAATTATTGAAGTAGTCCTAATTTAAATATTTCACGAGAAAAAAAGATTATGGGTCTACATAATTCTATAATAAATTTCTGTAATAAATCTACACACAACTTTTTTCTAACTTCACTACTGAGGTTAAAGTGCTTAAGGAAAAAGCATCATTTTAATAATCTTTCCCGAATGGGATTACATTTGATTCAAGTAATCATAGTGATCATCCCTGCCCTTAGGGTGCAAAGCAGATTCACACTACACAGCAATACCAATGTCTAAATGAGTACAATCTTCCCAAATGGGATTACACTTGATTCAAGTAATCATAGTGATCATCAAAGACCCTGCACTTAGGGTGCAAAGCACATTCACAGTACATTGCAATACCAATGTCTAAATGAGTACAATTCTGTCATTCCATACTCACAGGGCCCCGTAAGCATATAAGTTCATAATGGGCATTAACTTTATCATTATTCAGCAAAACATTTGCATGTGCAGTGTTCTCTATATAAGAGGGGCAACTCTGATGCCTGAATGGTTCCCCAGAAGTAGTTTTGAAATTCATTCAAAGGAATGGACCTGCCAGGTCTGGCAAGTGACATCCCTGCGCATGGTGTGGCACTTGGAACCAGATGATCATGAAAGCCCCTTTCAACCCAAGCCTTTTCATAATTCAATGAATTGTGTAAAACCTGATAGCTGGGCATGATTTCACTGAGACAATTTATAAATTTAGCAGGACAATTTCATAATCTGCCTTTTTGTACCTGAATATTCCCTATTTCCTCTTCCCTCTGTTGGGGGAGATACAGAAGGTACTAGGATGTTTAGAGTTTAGAGCATCTATTGCGAAAACCTTTGCCATTATATAGAAACCAATAGAGAATATGAAATGAAACAACTCATCCATGCTCCTTTTTTTTTTTAATTTATGATATTTTGACTTCAAACTAGAATTGAAATTGTTCCTTTTTTATGTATTTACTGCAAGTAATCAACATATAATCTCTGCATTTAATATTTTAGGGGTTTTGGATTCATAAACTTATAGCTTGGAATATATTTAATTTGAGAATCAGACTGGTATGAAGAAGATTGCTTTATTGTTTTGTTTTGTGAACAGAAATTTCAAGTATTTCAAACAAAATGACCATTTCCTCTGCACAATCATTATCAGAACAATCCAACAGAGTGTGCTCATGTACTGTGAGAGCTGAAGCTACTTTTAGTTAAAAGACGTTTTTCCTATCCCTTCTTCTTCCTCTTTAAAAATAATTAGCTGTGAAAGCTGTATTCCTTGTCAAGATTTTCAATGACATATAACATCTCCAGAAGAAACAAGCATCATCTTACATAATTAAATGGAGGAAGAGAGGGAATTCTAGATGAGAACAGTGGGAGTAAAACTTTCTCACAGAAAGTCAGTATTTAACAGCAATAGCACAGGGACACCAAGCTTTTTGTGTTAGTAAAAGTATTGAGCTGTGCCCTGGTGGTTAACCCCAGGGCCATCTTGTGCACGGCACTATACTTTTAGAGAGGTGATCTGCTGTGAGGCTGGAGGAGCTGAGAGTGGCGTCTGGGGAATGGCAGAGCTGAAATGGATTCTTCTGCTGGGGGATGCTTGCAAAAGGTTCTGCTGGATAACGTTGCAATGTTAAGATATGCAGAAGTTATTGCAGCCCAGATCATTTTTTGCCAATAAAAACTGGATTTGTGTGGGATAGATCCCCAAAGACAACAGCTAATATTGGACATTGGAGACAGCACAAGAACGAGATGCAGATGCATAACCTTCCTCATAATAAATCTTCTGCAAAGCTGGAGTAGTTTCCTGTTCTGTTTATAGAAACACTTTAAACCTTTAATACCAAAATCTGCTCTCTGAATAAAAGTGATAAAATAAAGATTGCTCAATATGGGCAGGAACAGGGCATGTTTGATGCAATCCAGCATACATCTGTGTCCATGAGGGCTTAATATTTTGAAAAAGGCAGACATGGGCATTTGAAAGTCAGTGCTACACAGGAAGGAAGGGGTATGCTGTACTGTTAAAGTGAGAAAACTTTGGACTTTGTTTGCTACCTCAGTTGTCAATTATCAGCTGTGAAATAGCTCAGACCAACAAACAGGTTACCACTGGATGGGAAGTTAATGAACATTTTCATAGTTTGATGCCTTAGCCCACAGCAAATTCAAGAAGCTTAGAGAAATCTGAAGTGCATGAAACAGCAGAGAGAGCTGATTTTGTGAAGGGATGCTGCACGGTTACTCCCTCAGGGAAGTAATTTATTCTGTGCCTCAAAACCCAAACTCAAATAAGAATATTGTTGTTGCTCTGAAGGTTGTCAAAAGATGAAGTTCATTGCTGATTAAAATTAGCAGTCATTTCATTGCCATCATTAATATTGTAATGATACCCAGTTATGTAGATTATTGCCATCTCCATCATAATGCCACAGCATTGCTGTTTAATAAAATCACATCTGAGAGGAAGTGGATACCTTGATCTGAAAATGTAATCCCAAAATCTCCACATGCTGCATGGTTCCATGTAACACATAGACAGACACACTCTGTTCCACTTGAAGAATCCTCAAAGACCTAAATCTGTGTGCTCTTGCAAAAGCATTCTGTGCGCCAAGCCTCCCCTGATCTCTCCCTGAAATATAATTACACTGGGATACCTCCCTACAGGTGAAGTCTTTCTCTTTGGAAAAATACTTGCAGCATTCTGGGACCTCTCTCATCCACACGCTGTGTAAAACTCAGCTCTGAGGATTAGCCTGCTTTGCCTTTCTCTTCTTCACAGTCACAGTCTTTCTTCCTGGCTCTAGTCTTTAGGTCACTTTACTGCATTTCAATTTTGCAAAACTGAGAACTCATATCAACTGAATATGAAACTCAAGTGTTTAGAAATGTCTTCTAGTGTAAGAACTTCAGACTTTGTAAGATATTACTACCTGATGTGGTTAGTTTTTGAATCCATCAGCATTAAGAACATATTCCTGCTAAAAATGTTGCCGCAATGCATCAAATGTAATCATAAACCTTTAGACATTCCCTGTTATAAATCAGAGAAGACATGTCTGGTGCAGTACGAGCATATTTGAAAAAAGCCAACTCTGAAGGATGTGAACAATGGAAAGATTTTATCCAGCTTTATTTGAAAATTCCCCATCACTGCCATTAGTATGATGATAAGAATGTAATGGATAAGATACATTCCTGAGTTTATTAATCTTCAAATCTTTTTCAGCACAGCTTCAAATTCAGCTTATATTCTTAAAATGAACAGTGATTTTATATGTCTTGGGTTTTGCCTAGTTTAAGATGTTTTCAAAAAGCAGGCTACTTAGAAACTACCTTTTGCCTCCCTTAGGAAATACAGCTCAAAAAATGAAAATACATTGCAAGAGGCCCATGATGTGTGAGGATGTAATAATTTCACTGCTGAATTTCATCTGTCTCATTTTCTGCAATAAGGAAATTCCTTCATATTTTGAACTAAGATTTCACAACTGTATGGGAGCTGACTTGATAGCAGAATTAACAGTGTCCTGTACCTATGCAAACATTTAGGGATAAAACAAAAAGAAACAAATCCCATGAAGCACAAAATTCTGAGGTTCACATATTAAACCTGTATTACTCTCTGACTTCCCTAAAAACAGGAGCTCAGCAAATGCCGCATTCATGCAGCCTGGTGTTTGATTTCCCCAGCTGTCCTTTTTCTTCTTTATGACTTTTGTATTCAAGCTTGTGCACATTCAACAAACAGGTACAAAGACTGTCTTACAGTAACATCCAGTTAGTCATAAGCTCTTTGTACATGGAAGCATTTTTACTTCTACAACCAGACAGGGAGTGAGTTGGTGTGTTAGCATTCTTGTCACTGGTACCAAATAATAGCTGGAACAGTTCTGCTGCAACAGGTTATGTCTTAAGGATCAATTTGTAATGCAGACTGCAAACCTGTCTGATTTATGAAGCAGCTGATTTCCTCAGGACCAGATCCTGTCAGACACATTAGTCTGGCCACAGTATGAGAAAAAAGTAGATTGTGCCCTTTAGACCCACAATGAATTATAAAACTCTCCAGCTTCTCACCAGAAACAACAGTGATGCGAGGAAAGGAGAGATAATTTGCTTTCATTGGTCTCACAAATGACAGCTCATATTTAGACATCTGGGGCAATTGTTTCCAAAATTAGGAGACTCATAATTGTTTCCAAAATTAGGAGACTTGTTTGTCTAAAATCAGCTAGTTCATCAATATTTAATTCAATACTGACAGTATTTCTGATATTCTTAGTTTAAATCGTGAGAAAATTCAGTTTCACTAAAACGTTCCAAAATTATTACTGCCAAAAAGGATTTTAGAATTCATTTTCAAGCAAATTTAAATATGACATGAAGCTGAAAATTATTGGAAGACATTGGAGCTGAAAGGGATGGATTTTTCAAAGACACAGGATATGGAAAAATGCAGGAGAGACATTTTCTCACTGAAGGTCAAATAAAACTGAATAGAACTAAGAGAAATGAGGGCTGCACAGAGACTGGCAAACACTCAGAAGTAACTTTGTGTCTGTAATATAATTACAAAATATATCACAGGGCAACAGTGACTCCCTGAGAGAGATGGACAGTATAGATTGGTTGTAATTATTGATTAAGGATCTCAGTCTTACTAATCATCAGGACTTTGAAAAACATGAGATGTACAGTATCTTTTTATCTAATTATACTAAAAATTATTAGAGGCAATTCTGTGAGCAGTGCAGAAGTGCTTTCAATCGGCACAAGTTGCACAGGCAATTTCCACTTAAAATAACATAAACTAAAAAGGTTTTTAATTTAAATTTCCTCTTGCAAAGGCTGGTTGCCAAAAAGCTCTTCTCACTATTGCTCAGCCATTGGTGGGTAATTTGTTCCAGACTCTTTCACCTTCTCTGGAAAGGATCTTTGTGTCAGCTATCTCCACATCTAGTTTTAAATCTTTCCAGTTTTGGGGAGGAGGGGATTAATTCTCTGGGTAAACACCTCAGAAGAGCATATGTATGACAGTCTTTCCCAATGTAGTTGCTCATATTTCCCCCATGACTGAATTATGCACATGTGGGTCCATATAAATAGAAGAGAGAGGAAGTGGAAAAATAGCCTCTTATTTCACTCTTTTTCAATATCTAGGGCTCAGAATTCATAAATACCGAAAGCTGCTGCTTCTGTCCTCATTAGTATCTCTGTCTGCAAAGTTAAGTATTTAAGGAAGTAGCTAGTAACCAGTCTTGCCAGAATCCTGGAACCAACTTTCTGTCAGTGTTGGGAGATCCAGCAGGGTTACTTGGATATGTATTTGTTTGAGATGATCATACATACAGAAATGTACACTGGTTTCACAGCATACTGAAAAATTGCCCACACCAGACATGGATTGTTTCTTCATGACCGGGCCTTGAAAAAAAAAATCAACATTAGAGTCTTGGATAGATGCCACCCTTTCCTCTCAGTCACAGTCACAGGGCACTGCCGTAGCTCAGGTCAGACCTCTTGGCTGGCGAGGGCCTCTGAACGCTCACAGAAAGTACAAAGCCCCAGCGAGACCTATGAACCTGTCAGTACTGCCAGCAGGTCTCTCTGAAGACTGTAAGCAAAAAACAGCCTGGCCAGCAGCACAGCAACAATTTCAACAACATAAACTTATTCTAGCAGCAGGAAAACAATTAAGTCCTGTGAGAGAGCACAGCCTAGATACCCCTGGATCCTGAGTGCCCTGCCCCAGTCTATGTTCCATGTCCCACTGGCCATGGCAGCTGCTTTGGTCCAGAGTAAGAGGTGACTGAGGCTCTTTGCCTCCCAAACACATGTGGATAAATCACATCAGACACCCTGAAATGCTTGTCCCTGGCCACTGTAGGGATTTGACAAAAGGAAATAAAATTCCTTTCTCTCCAGGGCCTGCAAGAACCTCCCTCCCTGCAGCAGAAGGAAACATGTGAGATGGGGATACATGGCCCAAGCTCCACTATGCCAGACAAGGAAAAATAGCACAATTCAGATTTAAGTATTTCTTAGGAGCTCTGCTCTGTGTTTGGCAGACAGGCACAATTCTTCAGCTGGCCACTAATGAGCTCTGCCTGAGCAGTGCATAAGCAGTGGTCCAAAACAGCTGTGTTGCTTTGCTCTGCCTTGATCTGGTTCTGCAGCCCACGTCTTGTATCTATTTTCCACCCTTCCAGTGCTAATGGTTTCTGACCTCTGAACCAGTGTTTGCTGGGGCTGAGTAAATGCCTCTGGTTTTGTGTTCAGGCTCAGTGCCAGCCACAAGACTCTAATCACATTACATCCTGCTGCTCTCTGCAAAGAAACTCTGGACACCAGCACTGCATTCAAGGCTCTCCTTTTATTTAGCAGCCCTGCTCTGCCCGCAGTCTCATCAATAACAACATTAAAGACTATTTATGTGCACAGCTGGACACTCTGGAAAACTGAGGGGTATAATGGGCAGCAGATGAGCACTCCAATCATTTAACACTATTAGATAACAGAGCCCACTGGTTTTCAATCCATAAAACATCCTTTCCCATGCTCAAACCTTATCTCTTTAAAGAATATATATTATACACTAACAATATTCTTTCATGAGAAAAAAAGGAGAGCCTTTTTTTCCTTTTATAGGCAGAGTCTGTTTCCTGAGAGTGTGAATCATTACTGACATAGGGGACAGATGAAATATAAGTGGTCAAGACCAAGGCTGGTTTATGTTGTAAAGCATTTAGAAGAATATAACACAACACCAGAGAAACCAATTAACATATGGGAGGAATGTGCTTCTACGTGCATGGTGTAATGGCTGAGTATTTTGGTGGTGAATATCAAAATAAATATGGTAATATAAGTCTAATTTAAAAGCTGTTATTTCAGAGAAAGGGGGGAAAAGTAATTATATTAAAAATTCAATTAGGAACTAATTAAACAACCAACCAATGACATTACAAAAATAGTAAAACTCCACTTTGTACAACATTGTCTTGGTATTATTCTGACATCTGGAGTTCCCAGTCATAATCAGGCTCTTTTCCACCGTACAGAAGGATACATAATGCAGGAGTCTTAAATTCAGTGATTTTTAAGGAATTAGAATACACCAGTCCTTCAGGGGTCCATATTGGGACCAATATTTTTTAATGTCTTAGACAATGACACAGTGGAATCAAGTGCACCCTCAGGAGGGTGACACCAAGCTGAGTGGTGCAGTTGACACACGTGAAGGACAGGATGCCATCCAGAGGGACCTGGGCAAACTCCAGAAGGGGCTCCATGGGAACCTCATGAGGTTCAATAAGGCCAAGTGCAAGGTGCTGCCCCTGGCTTGGGGTAACCTCAAGCATCTACACATGCTGGGAATGAATGGATAGAGAGCAGCCTTGCTGAGATGGACATGGGGGTACTGGCGGATGAAAAGCTCAGTGTGAGCCAGCAGTGTTCTCTCATAGGCCAGAAAGCCAGTCGTGTCCTGGGTTGCATCAAAGTTTGGCCAGCAGGTTAAGATGGGTGACTGCTCTGGTGTGACCTTGTGTGGAATACTGATCTGGAGTCCTCAGCATGGGAAAAACATGGACCTGTAGAAGTGAGTCCAGAGGAGGGCCATGAAAATGATCAGAGGGATAGAACACCTCACCTGTGATGAAAACCTGAGAGAGCTGTGGCTGTGCTGCTTGGAGAAGAGAAGGGTCTGGGGAGAGGTTATTGTAGACCTTCAATACTTGATGGGAACTTTTAAGAAAAATAGGAAAAACAATTTCAGTAGGGACTGTTGCAAACTAACAGAGGATTAATTTAGACTAGATCTAATAAAGATGTTTCGCAATGATGGTGGTGAAACATGGACAGATTGCCCAGAGAGGTGGCAGATGCCCCACTCCTGGAAACATTCCAGATCAGGCTGGATAGGGCTCTGAGCAACCTGATCTAGTTGAAGATGTCCCTGCTCATTGGTGGTTGCAGTAGACAACCCTTCCAGGCCAAGCTCTCCTGGGATTCAGGGATTCTATGGCTTCACGGCAGTCTGCTTAATCTGGGTTCTCTGCAGATGAAAATCTCTCACAGCATTTATGTTTAACTAACAGTAATTGTAACAAAGGACAGGAACGGGTCGAACTGGGGTGTTACCAGACAGGCAAATGACTCAGAAACAAGTTTCTGACATGTTTTGGAAACCTTAGCGTTTTCACTGTAATGTTTGTAGGAAGAATATATAAATATTTTATATAATGAACTGACAGTTACATATCTTTGCCATGAACAAATTCTTGGTAGTTAGACAGATACAAGGACAGATAGATAACTTTAAGTGATGCAAGTGTGAACTGTAGTCAGCAACTGGTTTTCAGATATAATCTGTTACCATCCATTTAGCACATGAATACTGTAAAGATATTTTTCTAAATGCTTCCAGCCATGGTTATATAAAAATGCAGTAAAGAAAAAGTCTTTTCAGAGACCCAGGAAATGTAATTCTGCACCAGTCTGTTTAAAAATTCTTGATGGCATGAAGTAACAATTGCTGATAGAAGGCAGCTGTTTGCAGGTATGCCAGCTTCATCACTGTCTAGTTACACAGGCTGCCTCTTACCTACATGCAAACCATTCAGTCCAACGTGAAGAACTGGAAATAATGATCTCAATTTCAATATTTTACCACCACTCCAAACATACATAAATGAGTATTCAAGCTGCAAGGTAAAAAAGAAACAGGCTAAAATTGTCTTTTATAAAAAAATATCTCATGTCAGATTGACTTTTACATTTCTGTAGCTTCTGTAGCCATAGGGCTTTTTTCAGTCTTTTAAAGTAGAAATTGCCTCCATATGTGTGATAGATGGTACATCTAGAAGAAGGTATCTGGCAGAAATAATGTATTTACTTTTGGTATCATCATAACAGCCTGCAATATTATCACTTGTTGTATACAATAATTTAACAGACTATATATACTGAATGTATAAATATTAGGTTGTATTTCATGTCTTTAGATTTTACACATTTTCAGCATGCTGCCAGAAAAGGAGTCTATCAAGTTGAAGAGGATAATAAAAATTTAATCCACATGTGGAATTTCTATAAAGTATGCTCCAGTAGTTCTTATACATCAGAAGCTCTTTACTTTGCTTCAATTTTGTTCCATTTTCTCTCTCTTGTCTTCCCCATACCATATTTCTTCTTTCTCTCATGCAGTTCCATAGAGTTATAACAGAGATTAAATTTACCATTTGTTTTGAAGTCAGATTTGACCTTTATACTCTAACATAATAAAAGAGAATTTTACAGTAATACGTTGTTAAACTTTGATGGCTAAGCCCCTTCCCCTCCAGCCTCTCACGGGCTTAAATAATGAAATGTTCCCATGGTGATTTCCCCTGGAATCATAGGTAATGTCTAATTTCAACTAGAAGATGCTAAATATTTGCAAGAGAGACTGGGTAACTGATATTTCAAATGTGCAACATTTTGTAAATAAAACAGTACAATTCTACTGTACTTGCTATACAATTGTATAATCCTATAGTTTTAAATTGAACAAGACATGATTTTATTAAAACAAAAACCACAAAACATAATGTAAATATCTGTAATTAGAAAAGGATCAGGAGGCCCAGCAGATCAGGCATGCCTTAATATGTAATAAAATCAAAAATATAGATATTTCCAAATATTTGGTAAGTTAAAACTTTGAATTTCTGTGTCAGATTTCACTTTGAAGAGTTCCTTATTCCCCAATGGAATAGGAAGACAAAAATTGGAAGATTTTTGTCCCTAATTTATCACATTCCTATTTGGATGTGGTGTTGATCACTGGTGAAAACGGAGGTCTTCTGAGTCACCAGCATAAAAAAACCAGTTTCCCTGCAATCAAGTTTAATTAATGCCAGCTGATGTTCTGCACAGCTTTTTCATTTTTAGCATTGGTGAGGTACTGGGATTTCAGACAGTGAAGGGGAAATAAAGTACCAGGTACAGGTAGCTAGGATTAACGCTCACTACAGGATAAATACTTGAAGTGCAGTCATGAAAAGAAAAGGAAATATGTTCTTTGCACAGTGCTGGAATGAACAGCAAAAAGAAAAATACAGAAAATAAAGTTAAAAATGCAGGGAAAATAACCTGTCACATCTTGAAGGATGTGGAAAATAGCCAATAGCTATTTTTTTACCTCATGGTTTTGAACATGATTTGACAAATAGTGATATTAGGAAGTGCACTTTTAGGAAAATATTGGGGCTATAAGGCACATCTTTTGACTCTAGAGATTCTTTTTCCTTCCTGAGCCTGTGAAAGATGTTCCATTTCCTTTGAAGTCCAGAGCAAACCACCTACAGAGGGCAAGATTACACCCCTAGTATTTAAAACACTCATCTGCAGTGCTGTTAGAAAAACCCTGGTTCTGAAACCTTTTAACATGATATAGACAAATTTCTAAATCTCTTTGTATTTATGATTAAAACTTCATGTTTTATTTTAATGCCCTTCTACATGTAAACACATGTAACATGCTTATAACACCTTTTCTTTTAAAAACTCCATTAATGTAGTTTAGCAGATGTATTTCTGGGTGATTCAGCCTATATGGGCCATATGTCAGACTTTCATCTCAAACCAGATTTCAACTAAAATTTCAACTAAATTGACTTTATCAGATGCACATAGTTCCATATTCTGTGTA
>NW_005054322.1:6874710-6924434 GCF_000277835.1 Geospiza fortis
TTCATTTATGGATAGTACTGGCATAACATTGTGATAAAGCCCAGACAGTTTCTTGAATTTCCAGAATATTTTGCCTTCATGTCAGCCATCTTGGTGTCAGGCAGCCACCTGGTGATGGGAGAGTGATTGTGTTGGGATACAACCACCTCAGAACTGTTAAACAGTGGGAGAAAGGCCAGTGTGGCATCCCCAAGGTGTGGGTGACAGAAGATGGATAGACGCTCACCTTGTACCTTTCTTGCATGTAAGGGAAGTTTCTGACAACAGGCATCTTTTCCCTAAATTATCCTGGAGGATACAAGCTCTCATCTTCTCCCCAAAAGGATAAATCTGCAAATTTTAGCTTCTTCTTTCATGAATTCTATGACGCTGTAAATTTTGCTGGTTTTCCTCTGAGTACAGAACAGGTAGGTTTATTTGCTTTGGTCCTCCCAGCTAAACTGAACAACAAAGAGTACACTGAATATTTATGTTCCTCATGGAGACTGGGGGAAGGGAAGGGAAGGGAAGGGAAGGGAAGGGAAGGGAAGGGAAGGGAAGGGAAGGGAAGGGCCAAGATACAAATTTGTCTATACAGGACGGAAGGATAGTGTAATACTTTTGCTTCCAAGATGAAAAAGCAAACATCAGCCCTGACAGTAACTGCATAACATGAGGAGATGGCAGGTAAGGCTTTGCCTTTCTTGAATTTATCTGGCCATGGTCCTTTAGCTGACAAAGCACTTCTCTGATTACTACCCAGCTACTCTCCAATCTGGCACCAGAGGAGTACAGCTGCAAAAGCTGTGAAGAGCTCATTCACAGCAAATACCACCCAGATAGGCCAAAATCAATTATGGCTAGCAGTTATTAAAGCTCTTTAGCATGAAAGAAGTTTTATTGGTGTAAGATTATGTAATGCATAATATATGCCCAAACATATGTCCACAGACCAGTCGTGATGCATTTCAGTTTGGGCAAAAGCCTATAGTTGTTTGACTTAAGTAATAAAAGGGTTTTTAAACCTTTATGGAAACCACAGAGGACGCCAAACAGATGGAACTGAAAGTCCTTTTTTGTTCACAGCCCATTCAGGCTAAATACTATCTGTATTGCAGCATTCACCCACTTTTTTTACTGTTATCTGAGGTGCTACTGCTGAGCCAAGTATCTCATATTTTCTGCTTGGTGGCATAAGAAAGGTGCCTCCCATACTTTCCAAGAGCACTGCTATACCACCAGTACAAGGTATCAACTTATTTTCAAAAGAAGAACTACTAATAAATGTAAAAAAAAATAAGAATTGAGGTCGTTAAGATGCAGATAGTTGCAATCTAGGATTAGCAAATTACTCCCAGTAGAACTTAGTAAGAGCAGCAGAAAACATCTGATTACTAGAAGTTCACCTAACTCAGAAGGGTATTATAATTTTTTAATATGATCTTGAATGCTACAATGTAAAAATGTTATTCAGTACAAATGTAACAACTAGTCTACTTTTCCAAGAAAATGAAGTTTCTTCTTTTGGTCCAAGAGTGCCCCACTATTCTCCTGAAAAGCCAAAGAGTTGCCTTCTTCAAGCAGTACAGGCAAAAGCTATAAATAAGGACCTTGTGCAGATAACACCTGAATTAGTATCACAGAACTTTTGAGATGGCCTTTGCAGCTATCCCATGCCAGTGAAAGAGCACAGGCAAAACCAGTTCTGCACAGGTGACAGATAAGATGCTCAAAATAGGCAGAAGGGGAGCAATAATACCCCTTACCTCAGCTTTGTGGGAAATAGCAGGGTCCTGTAGTATTTAATAGCATTTTATCAGCTGCAGGACAGAAGAGGAAAAAAATCAGATTTGTAGAAAAAGTATTAATTTGGAATTGTGTATTTTCCCCCATCGAAAGAAATTTATAAATATTAATTATTTAAAACTTGATGGTTTCATGAAGAGTGAGGGAATCTCTGTGGTTTACATTAGAATGTTACCTGAATCTCCAGGGAAATTGGCACTCCATTGTCCAGTCCTCTAGAAAAACAAGCAGTGATAAACAGAGGAGTACCTTGGGGTGGCATCACTTTTAACAGCAGTGGTTAAAGGCTTATCGACAGCTGATTTGATCAGTGGGTGTGTTACTGGGTCAAGGCCCAAAAAGGAACACAGCCCTGGTTCCCTCTAGGGGCACAGAAACACAAGATGGCAAAGCTTCACTTCACCTTGGAGAAGATCAGGCACAGGTGCCTTCCTCAACAGGAGTGACATGTGACTGCTGTCATGGTGCCCTGATCTCCTACTTAATCACCAGAAAATTGCAGTTTTTCCTTCTCCTTTCTCTGGCAGTCTAGTTCAGAACTAAGCTAACATTTTCCATCCTCCCTATTTTAATTGGGAAAGGTTAGATAGGTCTCCACAGGTTTTTTTTTATCCAATTAATGATTATGTCCCCTGAATGATGGCAAATGAGAACCTCAGTCCAGTAGTGCCATGGTACATAGCTGCACAGATTTCTCTGTGCTTTGGAGAGAACTATGATGTTCACAAAGGGCCATTGTGCTGGAAACAGTGAATGCTGTTTGATAGTTGGTTTTCCACCCCAAAGATAAGTTAGGAAGTGCTGGTGCAGTCATTGAAACCCTGGCCTGTATTACAGGAAATGTCTCAAATGTCACGCTTTCAAGAAGGTTCAAAAGTATGTTCCACCTCATTCATTATGAGCCTTTGCTGCTGGTTCTAGGCTAAGCTTTATACTCCTACAGTAATTTAAACAGTAAGGAGGTACTGAGCCACAGAAATGTGTCTTCTGAGCTCTGTTCCTGTGATCTGGCAGATCTTTCGATCTGTTGATTTCACAGACTCGAGGATTATTTCAGTGCCAGTATCATATTACCTCCTATCAAAAGTATCTACAGATCTTCCCCAAAATAAATGAGACCACCTAAATGAGTGAAATGAGTGGAACAAAAAAGATTTTTCAAAATCTATTTTACATTTTAACAGTACATAAACCTTATTAAAAGATACTATACTACTACAGAGGGTAATGCATCCTCCTCTTCAAATACATGAATTTAAACTGAAGGGAGAAAGTAATGATGCTGTTCTTGAGGTGTAATGCAAGAAGCATCTTTGAATTTTAAGCCAGTTCCTCTGCCAGTACAAAGCAGAGTTATTCCAGTGAAGGCAGTGGAATTCTGCAAATTTATGTTGCTAGGGATCTGTCAGACAATGGTAAGTGACAGAAGAGACAGCCATCTCTCAGTAAAAAGAAAATGCAAGGGTCAAAAAACATCTGATATGTATTCAGCAGTGATTGCTCCTAAGAGAAAGAATGTAGTGGAAAGAGGAAAGGATGATGCAAGCAAGACAGGGAAAAAAGAAAAAAAAACAGTCAATCAGAAGCTGCAGAGAAAAGATTATAAGGGCAGCAAAATATCAAGTTGGGCTGAAGCCAGCTGAGCGATGCAACAAGAATAAGAATGTAACTTGATTATAAAGCAGAGGAAAATTACAATACTGTGAATAAAATAATCTATTGAAGCTTGTTGTGTGAGGCTCCAAACATTTCATGTGCAAATTTGAGAATTGTTTTATCCTCATCCAAAGTTGCTTTGAAGAACTCTTCTGTCAGCCAATTCTTTCACTACGTTTGATTGACATCTGTATCTAGAATCACAGAAATTTATATAAATGTACAATTTCTCTGTCTTTCTGTAATGTTTACTCTGTAGTTTTTAAATTTAAAAATATTCCAAAAATATTTTATGTACTTAATATTTTTCTTGTTTTTTTTAAGAGAGAACTCAGAAATATTTTACATTTCATAGCATGCCTAATCTAATAGGTACCTATATCTATAAAATCCAAGCGAAGAGAGAAAGAAAAAAAGGAGATTTTATATTATCCAAGAAATGAGAAAAGATACATTCTTTTTCACAATATCCCTTGTCAGGGAGTACAGAGCTCAAGACAAGTAGATGTTAGAACTATTACATGTACTTTAGAAATTATTCTCATGACCTCTAGTTTTGTTTAAATCACCAGCAGTAATCATATGGGCAGAAAAAGGGAATTACCCAGATGAGCTCACAGCCTGAGCTGTAGGTAAATACCACATACAAGATTGGACCTAAAATGTTAAAGTAGAAATATAATAGATGCCAATATTATGTCACTGGCTCAATATCTTGAGCCAGTGACATCATTTGTCTCACCTTTGAAGATGAGCCTGAAAAGTTCCCAAAGACCTTTGCTGACATCACAGAAAATGCAAGACTTTTGAAAAGTAGCACTTGCATCTATTACTATTTTCTCCAGGATAAGAGGGTTTACACTACAGCCTGTGCATTGCAGACCAAATATAGTTTGTGAGTGCTGAGATACAGCAACCTCTAATGTGGTCTTTTTTTCTCCCCAGATTTATAAAGGGATTTATTTTCTTTTTCCAACTTGGTGCTTGCTCTTCATGTTTTGAAAAGTAGATTGAAATTCCTCCTTGATTCCTGTTTTTCCCTGTTTCAAACACTGGTTACAAACTCAGCCTTAGTGTGATTCCTCAGCAGACTGTGGCCCACATGTTAAAAAACAGTGCTCTAACCAGCAGCACATCAAAAGTATTTTTTTATCTCTATTTGAAGTGCAAGCAGATTCCAAAGCTGTTTGAGGTGATGTCAGGAGGAAGCTGAGAGGACTGAACTCCATTTAATTCTCAGTTCATTTCAATTGACAGTGAAATACAGATCTGACACACAATTCCAGACAATCAGTGCATCAATCTCTGAACAACCAAAGCCTCCACATCTTCTACAGTCTTTTTCAGAAATTTCTACTGTATAATATTTAAAATGGTGTCTGGACAGGTATTCACTTTTGGTAAGCCAAAACATAGTGATACTATTAATCTCTATTAAATACTATTAAAGGCAAAAATAAAAGGTCATTATGAATCTGAAAGCCGAGAGAGTTCAGAATTTTTTTCAGGCTTCCAAATTGAAAGCTGAATGGATCCTGGTCCTAATTAATCTATTCAGACAAGAGGTGGTGAAATTAAGGAACTGAAGGCTTTAAATATGGAAAAACAAATTCTCACATGGTGTAAAAGGACATTGTCTGGTCATTTCCAGAATTTTTCAACAGCTTACATTTAATCTGGGTAGATCTTTGGCCTCAACAATAGCAATTAAACACTCACAGAGTTCAAGGTGGGAAGGTGAGACAATACGAGAATCTCCTCTGATGCTAAATCTCTGAACTAAAAGTTCTTATGTAACATTTGTTAAAGGAAGAGCTCTAAAAAGAGAACAGAACACCTGGAAATCATTGCAAGATGTAAATGCCCCTTATCCTGGTAAAGATTTTGATTGGGCAGTTTATAACTCTGTTATCAGTATAAGAAGAATATGTAAAATATTTACAACAACATAGCATAAATGAAAAACTCTATGAGACCTTATTAAGTTAGCTTTTATTCAGGACCTAAGAGTATATTGGTCATTAGAAGTTTGGCCTTCTGATCCAGGGGTCACCCCAAACTAATCTGCATTTTAAAAATTCCTCATTTTTTAGTACTACTTGCTAAGAGGAAGGGAAGAATTAAAATGTATTTAGCATAAGGAGTGGTTTTGTTCTTTCCAGTTAAAAGCCACATTTAGCAGGAAAAGAAGTAGCACTTCATATATAAATCAATAAAATGATGCTTTTAAAAAAAATCTGATATTGTGGGAAAGTCTTTTGGGATTCCTTCCAATTATTTCTTAAAGGCACTAGTGGAGACAAGTTCCTGTTCAGCTTAATTATGTGTATGGTACAAGTCCTCCAGGGAAAGTGTCCTAGAGTGATACAGAACCTTATATCCCTTTAGTCTAGCTAAAGAGTTGGCTGATTTCACTTCCTGCACAATGTTCTGTTGGTCTCAGGAAGAAATTAAATGCTTCTGGCATTAAGAAGACTCATAGGGACATTCAGTAATCACTGTGAATAATCACACTGTTCATGCAGCCTTAAGCATTTGAAGTCTCTTGCTCACCAATATTTTATTTTCTTCTTCAGTATATCATTCATCATAATTTTCTGCCCCTCAGACAAGGTTTTTTGTTGCTCTTTAGTGCAGTACATTATTTTCTGTGGATTTTATGTTCTTGCCTCACTGTCACCACACTATTGTGCTTTATTTATTAAATTTAGCTTCACTGGTATTGTACTTATAAGTCATTGTGGGCTATTTTTGTGTGTTTGTTACTTTCCATCTCATGTTTGTTTAATTATCATAACAGCAAAGGTATCTTTTAAATATTTTTAAGAGACACACAGCACGCTTGGCTTAAATTGGACAGTTGTTTATAAATTATTATGGGAATGGCGCCTTGAGAAGCATTCTCCTCATAGCACATTTATTTGTTTTTGTTTTCAGTTTAGAATAAAAGGAAATTTTTTAGGTTGGGTCATGCTTGTCCATCTTCACACAGAATTTTGCTGAAATGAAGGAGGGCCAGTGACAAGTCTGGGACCCACTGGTGCTGGTGGAAAATACCTGAAGTTGGAACATGATTACTACATGGGTCTGTGCATATCTCTCCCCATCAAGATAAGCCAAGTTATGCCTTTTAGCAGCAGCTGTGAAATCCTTACACAGACAAACCAGGAACTGAAAAGTGAACAGAGCTCAAATGTTCCTTTATCATTGTCTTTCTGTCAACATAAAGCTTAATTTATTATTTTTATACTCTAAAGTAGAACTGTCTTTGTTTGCATTAACCACCAAGGATATGTAAACCTCTAGCAAGAACGAAGCATGTGCACAAATGAGGCATGAATGGGTAAAACAATGAAGGAAAGAAATCTTGGAGAACAGTTTGAAATCTCTGTTTCTCTCTAGCTGCACCTTTGCTTTCTTTAATTCCTTCCAGTGAGTGCAAGGGCCTCATTCTTTCCTAATTCCATTATGATTTTGAAATAATTCCCTGCTTTTGAAGTAAAAGACCCATTTTCTTTGTAGGAATCTGTCGCAATATATTGAGTATGTGGGCAAGCCACTTATTTAATAATAATAAATATTATTATTCCTGTCTTGTACAGAGGCTCTTGTTCCACAGAGTTGGTCAGCTCTAAATGAACTTTGTAGGCCTTTATCAGATAATAGACAGATATCTAGACATCTAGACAGGTCTTTATAGTCCATTCCAGCATGTTTGGAATGCTCCTTAGCAGAATTGCCTTTGCTCATGTGAATTGACATTAGCTACTAATTAGCTTCTGAGTTTGTCTGATTTTGATCTGGTCTTCCTCCATTACCTACTAAGATCTGAACTGTGAATTTAATGGCTGTACTAATGTGCACTTCATTTTTTGCCCAAGAAGGATGCTCAGCCTGTCCCTAATGGCCTGCAATTCAGGCCACAGGGAAGACCAGGGCCTGCCCATTTATGCTGCCCTGTGAGCAAGCTGAACTTTTTGCAAGTTCAAACCCCATCTTCTGTGACATCAATTAACAGCGAGGAGCTGTTAGGCAGCATTCTGCCCCCACAATCGTGGCTGTTATCTGTCCAGAACATTTTGTTAGCCCAGAGAGGCTAGACAGAGGCTCCTTGCAGCAGGATGTAATGTAGCCCATGGTGGTGAGATGTCCCTTTCCTTATGTACTGTGCCACAATCAGCATTGGAGGTTTCCTTGCAGTTTCCCCAGAGACAGCCCTACTGAAGGCTGTTGCTAACAGCCAAAAATAAAAAAGAAAGCTCATCTCTCTTCCCTGGACAGGGCCACTCCATAATAGCATCGTAGGCAAAATCAATTAATCTGTTTTGTTACCCATGGAGAGCAGCAACTGTCTGAAATGATCCTTCCACAGCCTGACCCTTTCTTACTAGGCACCTACAAAATGCATGGTCTGCCTGTAAAGAGGTGTTATTATTGTCACTCTAATTCTGTACTTAATTTCAGTTTGCATTCTGTGAAACAGACCCACTACTTTTGTTCAAAATTAGTTCTAACATTTGTAACTCCAAATGAAGTCTTGTTTTAAAGAACAATAGGTGAGCTGTAGCCGTAGGCCAGCAGTTGTACATTTTTAAAAAGTTAAAGAAGAAAATTAAGAAATTCAACTTTGCACTGAGTTGTTAATTCTGAATGCAGGAGGTTGTTTTAGAAAGAAGAAGTTTCCTAATGCAAACAGCATGAAAGACCAGCATGAATGCCATGTGAGCAGCAAACTCAAAGTAATTGAAAGCAATATTCAGGGTTGGTGCAGTTATTTATACATTGGAGATGCATTTAGATTCGATGAGAAATGCAGATTTAGAGAGGCAGAGAATTCCAAAGTTGCCATTTACGACTGCGATTAAATGACGGAGAAATTGCACGTGCGTGACAAAGGTTTGTGTGGGCTCAATTCCTGCCAGTGTGGATGCACATCAGGAACTGCTTGCAGGCAGCCAGGGACATTGTAGGCTGTCATGGCAGTGCTAAGTACTGCTGTTTTGAAGATGTATGAGTATCTGGACAATAAACTGAAACAGAATTCTGAAAAACAAACTGGAAAAATCACCATTTTCAAAAGGCTTAGAAACACATATATTATGGGGGATTTTTGTCAATGAATTTCATTAAAACAGATGTTTGGCAACAAGCTGTTAAAGCTTGCTATATAGACCCATCATTCCAATTCAATCTCACAGGCTAATAATGACCTTTTCCTTTTTGTCAATATCTATCTCTTCAGGTCAATAGAGAGGAAAGGACAATGTGAAATGCAGAACTTGCCTTATATGCCCATGAAGGCTGGGCAGCACTGTTTCTGCTAAACATGTTTTACCTTGAAATTTGTCATGCAAATACATATCCCCTGTTTAGGCAGGGAAATTAGACCATATCTGTGCCATTTTAACAAACACATTCCCCTCCACTCCCCAGCCCCCATTCCTTTTTACTGCTAAAACTGCATAGCTAAATTGAGCCTAGCAATACTGTAACTTAGGATGGATTCTGCCTTTGTTGTAACTAAATGTTGATCCAGCAACAGAAATAGAGATCTTGCTTCTGCAGAATATTTAAGTGTGTGGTTAGCAGTGAAATACCATTAAATTGTACTGGAACAAGAAAACTTGGGACTTGTCAGAAAGAGGAGGGATTTAGGATTATAAAACTTCGCAGACAAAACCTTAGACTAGGTGCTCCTCTTAGCCTTTCTATCATGGGTGTTTGGTGCAGTCACACTTGCTGTGATGAGGACCCATGAACATCCCAAAGCCTAACTGAATTACAGGCCAGTGACTTGCCCAGAAAAAAATACCCAGAGTGAAAGCCTGAGGTTCTCAGATGCCTCCTATTTAGCAGCTTGATAGAAATCCCTACTGACTAAGCATTTTAACAAATATGATCCATATTAATAAAAAGGAATGCAAATAAGCTCTAAACCAGGTTGAAAAAAAAAAATCTCCTCTTCATCTGCTTCTGCGTTCACATCTTTTCCTTAACAAGCTGGAGAAGCACATCTTTAAACAACCCCCTCCAGTTAGCAAGAAGAAACGTAGACCTTTGGGAACAAAAGGAAGTCAAGGAAGGGCATGAATACCTGAGAGCTTGTCTTTTCTTCCTTTTGTGTTAAGTTTTAAAAAGCAATTGCAGCTCCTGCTACACCTTACCCAGGGCAAATATTAGTAAAGGCTCTCTAGCAAGACAGGTAAGAGCAAGAAATGGGAAAGGAAAGGATGGTGCAACAATGCTTTGCAAGGATGGTTATAGAGATTACAGATGTTCAATTTTTACATGTGTATTCAATGTCCTTGCTTCTGCTGGTATTTTTCTGAATAGTTTTACTCAAAAGAGGATATTTTTCTTATTGATAAGAAGATACACTTTACCTTTAAGTAGAAGCTGCAAGTGGAATTTGTCTCTGCTTTTCTTCTCTCTCTGGCTGCTGCATAGCCTGTTGCACAGCAGGCTATGTCCTGAGAAACCTCAATATACAGGACTATCTCCCACTTTCTTTTAACTCAAACTCTTCTACACAGCCCTAGGAAATCTCAGTGGCTATAATATTTAGAAGAGTAATGGAGTTCTAATTTCTTCAGTGTATAATGAGGACTGTAATCTGGGGAATGATTAAGTTATTTTTTCTTTTTGAGCACTTTGTTTCTCTGACTTTTGTAACATATAGTCCAAAATGCCAAGAGGAAGATGATGTTTTTTTGAATGTGTGCTGAGTGTTTTTTCTAAAACTGTTGGATGGAGTGCAAGTGTCTGAAATTCCAAGGTGGGGATTAAAGCAGCCTCTTTGAAAAGTGGCAGGGGAGGTTTCAACCCTGAGTTTTCTTTTCCATGAAGTGTTGTAAATATGTAATTTAGGATAGGAGCTGGCAGAAGAGTGTAAGAACATTAAGCATCTTGAAGAGACCTGGCAGAACGCACATAAACAATGCTTCAGCTCTGGTGCAGCACAGCGTAGACTTCCAAAGATAATGAAGAAATCATTGTTTGTTCAGGAAACCTGTACCCTAGAGAAGCAAACCTGTCAGGGCCCATAAAATGCACAGAGAGTATTTCCATTTCATGTTTTCAAAGAATGCCTCTATGGCTTATTTATAAAGCAGTAAATTCTAATGTGACTTGAAATGAAAGACTTTTTTGCTGCCTACTTGTTGATTAGGTTGTGTCAATACATAGAAGTACAGTTGTACAATTTTTACCTGTTAAAAAACATTTGAGACAAGGATGTCTGGGGATCCCGTTGATGCCAAATGATGCCTCAAGTGGGCCCAGAGGGATCCTCATGAGGTTCCCAGATATATGGGAGGCCATGTATATGTTCCCACGTATAAGGTCCTGCACCGGGGTTGGAGCAAGCCCTAGTATTGGTACACAGTAGGGAATAGTGGGTTTAGAGCAGTGGTGTCAAGAAGGACTTGGGGCTGCTGACGGATAAAGAGCTCAAACATGACCCAGCAACGTGTACTTGCAGCCCAGAAAGCCAACCATATCCTGGGCTGCATCCAGAGCAGCGTGGCCAGCAGGGGAGAAGGGAATTCTCCACTCTGAGACCCCACCTGGAGTGATGCATCCAGCTCTGGAGCCCCGGGTATAAGGAGGACATGGACCTGCTGGAAGAGCTACAGAGGAGGTGATGAAGCTGATCAGAGAGCTGGAGAACCTCTCCCATGAAGGCAGGCTGAGAGTTGGGGCTGTTCAGCCTGGAGCCAAGAAGGTTCAGAGGAGACCTTATTGTGTCCTTCCAGTACCTTACAGGGATGAAAATAAAAACTTATAATTGTTGTTTTAGGTCACAGCCAAGTACCAATCTCTTTAATCGTTGTAGGGTATTGATCATCTGGTCCATGAATTTTAGTGGTGATTATATCTTGCCCTAAAATTATGTGAAAGTTACTGAACCTAAATGAAAACTAATGGTGTGGCTCTGAGACCATGATAAACAATGGTTACACTTGGGAAATATTTGCATTTGTTATTTATTTTTTTCTTTAAATACTGCAGTGTTCTGGGAGATTTCACAATTTCCTCCATCAGTTATGATTCTGCTGTTTCTGTGAGCCAAAATAAGCAGTTAAGCTTACTCTTGCTACTATTATTGTAGCAACAATGCAAAAATCAGGGCATTTTTCAAAACAAAGACTATTGGAAATAATCCATTTTTACAAGCAGAAAAAGATTACAGGATCAGGCTGGCTGCAGCTATAAAGAGAATTCACAGTCCTTAAAATGCTCCAAGAATATGTAGCATTCAAAAATTGGCATCTTTCATAACAGTCAGTCTTCTTTTAGAGTATGGTTAATAAACAGAATGGACTGATTAAAAAACTTTAACATCTAGAACCCTTGCTTACACCCACCACCTCCAGTGAACACATGAATGTCACCCAAGTGTCACCCAAGACAGTGCTGTGTTTAGCAAATTGCACAGCAAGGGGGAAAGGATTGAATTGTCTTGATTGAAACACAATTTCATGAACATTCAATTAAAATTTCTGACTAAGAAGGCACCTACAGACACAGGCATCTGCCAAATTTTACAAAACCTTTCAGATACTTATGCACATATTTCAAATATTTTGCCCCAAGGTTCGGGGTTTTGTGATTTTTTTCAATATGGAAATTCTTAGCTTACATCAGAATTGTTTACCCCAGACCTTCTTTGTACTTTATTAAGTACTGGTTTATCATTATGATGTTTATGAGAGCTTCTAACAAAAGAATGGCAAAGGGAAAAAAGGAGGAGCTTGAATGTCCATTTAAAGAGACTCCAGAAGTGAATCTACCTATATTTCTTCAAAAGTAAAGAAACACGGAAGAGAGAAAAGGGAAAGAGCCTTGCCAGGGCACAGATCAGGAATGGAGTTGAAATTCAGCTGTTAAGACTTAGCCTCTGGAGTAAGAACTTCTTACTGCAGTAGTCATAGGAGGAATTAGGGAAATTTGCTCAGGTCTCTGAATCAGTTACACACAAATTTGAACCCCTAAAATACCATGATGGAAGACAAAAGCTTAAACACATTTTTGCTTAGCTTGGGCAATTCACAGCAATAGCACTTAACAGCAACAAATCACATTAATGCCTTTGAACATTGTCACCTAACAGACACTGATGCAGTGCTCAGTACTGATGAGCAAACTTCTGCCTGTCCTACATCCATTGAACTGGGTAGAATTAGTCATGCTGGTTGACAGAGTTAATTGAAATTCAGTATTTTTCTCTTTCAGTGAGTTACTGATTGACTTTGCTTTTACAAGTCTAAATTATTCATGACAGAACATATGAAAAAGAGCTCCAGCCTCTGGGTTATTTATGGAATGGCCACTCTGGCAGTGTGCAGCTTGTGATTAATTGCTGGAATACATTTTGTTATTTCTTGAAATGACCGTAGCAAACTTTTCAAGCAGGGGGGTAATGCCAGATAAGCTGGATTTCAAACTGCATTTTCAAACTTTATTTTAGTCTCTGAGAGGGAAGAAATAATCTGATTTTCACTGACATGATACCTTACATCTCTATGTACACCAAAAAATCCCTGCATTTCCTGTGGAGATGCATGTACGCAGCTTTGAGCCTGTTGACCAGATCTTACATGAGATCTACTGAAAATTTGATTCCCTCTGGACTGAGAAGCCAGAAGAATTTATAAAGTGACATGAAAATAATAAAGAATGAGTATGCCTAACACAGCAAGCCGGACAAAAATATTCAGCTGTAATTAAGAGGCAATTTGAAACTCAGATCAGTTGCTGATTAAAAAAAGAAATAAATAATCATCTTTAACTTCAGACAAGTGGGCTGCTGTCATATGGCCCAAGCTCAGGCTGAGACAAAAGCTTACCTTAATCCATCAGTCTGTCTTCTTCATTTTAAAAGAATTAGTCACATGCTTGAAAAGCATTTATAGATAAGAATTGAAATCAGTTTAAAATTTTATTATTTTTTTCTTGAACATGTTAGAGCTTAATAAATTTAGGCTGCTTTATGAGAGGCAGCCTGACAGAGGGTAAAAAAATTGGTGCAGATATCCAGGCCTTAAGCTGTTCATATGCATAAACCAATTTAAACCTTAACATGCTTGTATCCTCTTGTTTGAGACAGTTGGGTTTTACCTGCCAGTGTCACCATACATCTGCCAATATGGGCAAATGCAGTGTTCTTAGTTCCCCCTGCGCTGGGTCTACAGATTTTGTGCTATGACATTGTATGGCATAAACAACTGAAAAAATCCTAGGATGGACCAAGAATTTACATGTATCCTAGCAAGAATTAATTGTCAAATACTTTTTAGCCTCAGTTGCTTTTCAGCAGATGGCACTGTAAGAGCATTTCAGCTGAACTCCCAAATAGATTTCATGTACTGTAGACATAAATTCGTCCTTCACATTTAAATTTGACATTTAAAAAAAACCTCTTCTTGAATGATTTTTTAATTAGTGGGGAGAAGATAGCAATTAAGAAATAAAGTAATATATCACTGGTTTGGGATACTTCATTTTTGAGTACTCCATATATATCCAATAAAAACATGATCATTTTAAATTAAACTACAGTGCAATCCAGACTTTTTTTCATGTATTTATAGCTTCTACATTTTGGAGTATTTTGTCCTGGTGCTTAAGTGCATGTTATGTACTTCATGGGAAGAGATAATGTCAAAACAGGCATCACATTTTCTCTCTGGATACTTGGCCAGTCTTGTGCACAATTGAGAGCAGAACCGAGCCAGCCTATATATGATTCTCTGCTAAGGATTTATTGTAAGCCTGTTGATATAGTGTCTGAAGCCTTTACACATTGATAAAGACTGTGGATATGGACATTTGACTTTGAATCAATATTTGGATTTGCAGCTGAATAAAAAGATGTGTAACTCTAACCTCCAGCTCAACTGCCAGCTCAACCACTTCCTATCATTCCTTCTCTCTTATCCCCATTCCAATTTATCCCTCACAGCTCTTATTCCTTTCTCAAACATCAGTTCTCCCATTGATTTGTTTTAAATGAAGTACTTCTTCTGTTGTTAATTCTCATGAAACACCTTGTTCACACCTCCATCACCTCTTACTTTGGTGTTTGCTCTTTGCAAGTTCCATGGGAACTCCAGCCCTGGGCACTGTCATGGGCCCCTCGTCCACTCCAACACTCCTCAAGGAACCCAAGATGCAGAGTGACAAGCAGACATGTCAGAGCTAAAGGTGAACTGAAAGAAGGATCATGCACAATAGTACAGTCACAGAACAACAGAGTATGAGTTGTTTGAAGGAAGTACAAGTTCTGAGAAAGACTGAGAAGATGCATAGTCTCTCTGAATCTATAGCTGATGGAATTGTTATGATTTATGAATATGGAGAGGACTAGTGAATTTTCTGTTCTAGATAAAAAGTCCTTTCGACCAATCAAACTCTCAAAAACATTAATTTTCCAGGGGAAAAGGAATCAAATGTTCAGGATAATTCCTTTTTTCAAACCTCAGAAGTACTCTTAATCTGAATCTTTCAAAGTCATACAGCTCATTCAGTCTCTCCATACCATTTTTCTTTCCAGGAAAAGAGCAAGAGAAACTTGAATTAGCTCAGAAATCAATACCACAATTAGGATTACAATTTCATATAGCATATTACAAACAGCTATTGAGAAAAAGACAGGTTATGGGTACTGCTTTGAATTAGGTTTTCCTGATACTTTCCCTAGCTCCAGCTGATAAGATAGTGATCTTTAAATAGGACAGCAGGCAAATAGTGAGAAGAAAGAGAGGACTGACAAAGACGTACATCCCTTGGGCAATATGGAAATTAATACTTTGTTATAAATCACTTAAGTTTTCATTTAGTTGACTCACTATCTGTGGCTCTGATTCAGCACTGCACTTGGCTACTGTGTTCTTTTACTGAGACCAATAAAGCAACAAACGTGCTTGGAGATCGTGAGTGCCCTCAGCAATGCTGAATTGCCTTTTGTTCTGCAGACGCCCACCACACTCCAGAATTCAGCGTCTGAATGATGAATCCTTGTCCTGAACCTGATGAAGTATGAGTCTGGGACCTAGACATTTGTGACAAAAGAAGAAAGACAGATGAACATCAAAGTTGAGGGACAAATGATGCAATCAGACGAATGGATCATACTTTGAGGGATGAGGATGGGAGAGCTAATGGAGGACTTTGTGTAGAGTCCAAAGAATTAGGGCTGTTAACATTTATGGAAATCCGATTTCCTGGTAGGTAGATGATATGACAGGAACAGACCAGTCAATTGTCCAGCATAGGCTACAGCTGAATACAGAGTGCTGAATGGAGAGTACATGAAAATGCCTAAAAGCTCTTGGTATGAATAACAAAAGCAAACAAAAAAATAGGGGACATGGGCTCCTTACAGAGAAGTCATATTTTGAGGATCAACTGTAAAAAATCATCTTTACAATACAAAGGAACAAACTATCTTTAAGCTCAGATCTGTGTAATTTTGATGATTTTTCTATGCTGTCAAGAACAGGAAGCAATACTTCTCTCTTTAAGAGAATTTTTTTTTCCTTAAAATCTATCCACTTATTTCATATAAATGCATTTAGCTTCTTGTTAAGAACACCAGAAGTAAAGGAACAATTCAGTCCAGAATTCCATCTCAGGTTGGGTATCCAAATGTATTCTGAGGAAAAGTCCCCTTAAATGTAATGAAATCAGATATGATTTTGTGTTGTTGTAAAATAGGATGGATCATATAGAAACTATAAAGGCCATATTTCATTTCTTTTCCAGAAGTCATCAAAAAGTATACAAGAATAACTGTGCTGCAGCTCTTCTGAAAAGATCTCTCTTCCTGAGCAGGGCTGCAGTGGGATTATGAGGCAGAAGGAATCTCTAGAGACAGTGACTGACTCACACCAGCAGTGGCTGAAGAGACTGCATATTTCCCTCCAAACACAAGAATTTAATTCAGATTAACAAGATGAGCTAATACTTTTTTTTCCTTGAGAAAACTTCTGTGCAAACAGATTCTGCCTCAACACAGCTGTCAAATTTTTGGATTTTATTATCTGTGCATTTTGCTAACAGAAATCCCCCCAAAACATTTCTTTTCCTCTCTGTTACTCCTGCATCCAGAATATACATTGAAGGTGCTGCCCATTCTTGCTCTGCCTTTAATGTCATATCCTTATGTAGGAACATAAAACTCTCTTGAGATAATTTAAATTGCTAGTCCTGAGAATAGAATCACCCCCCAAACCACTGCCCAAACTAGCAGCTATAATTCTAGTAGCAGCAACTTAAATAATTTTATTATTTTCAAATGCATTTTAGATACCTTATGGTCAGTCCTTATGTATAGCTGCTTTGCAGATAGTCTCATGTTCAACAGGGACATTAAAAAGAGCATCATGATCCTGAAAATGTATTAAATGATTCCAACATTTGTATGAGGAAAGTTGTCCCTTTTCTGGAGTAGAACTTTTTGGACATTTTAAAATATTATCATAAAGGAAAGTTATTTCAGTTCAGTGTTCTTGCTTGTTTTTTTCAACCATTCATCTCTTCCCCTAGAAATGAAATCAAATAACTTTGAGATTTAAAAGATAGAAACAAATGGAAAAAACAACACAGATATTGGAACATGTCAGAGTAGAGGCCTTGGAATATGAGCCACATGTCGACTTGTAGCAAAGTGCCACTGTGGAGGGGGGGCAGTGTAGCTTCTAAGTCACATCCTATTAAACCTCAGCTGCCAAATGTCCCAGGGCAGTGTACATAGGTCTATCCACCCCAACTCTACATTAATCAATTAAGCTTCAAATTTTTCTATTTGCATCCAGACATTTTTACTGTGAATAAGCCCCTTTCCAAGTACAGGAAGGTTTTTTAGCATTAACAGTTCTCTGCCCTCTGTAGAAGCAGAGGGCTTAGATACGAAAAGAAAAATTGGTCATTGTGAGGAAATAAATAGGAGTCAACTTCGTGCAAATACACATCAAACACTGAAGAAAACAAATTTACAGAAAGGGAAAAAGCCCAGACAGTAAAGAGCCTGCCTGTAATGTTCTGGTAGAGCAGTGGTTCCCCACTGCAAATCTCTGCTATTTGCAGGAATTCTCATCCAGTGCAAGCAGAGGTAGACCAGCAAGGCAAGAAGCTCAGGAGGACCTGGGGAGAGGAGTGTAACTGGTAGGCATGGGCTGCTTGGGTCTGTCTGAAGCTCTGCACTAAGAAATGTGGGATAAAGGGAGTGGGAGAACCAACTCCAGTCCTGACCAGCCCAATGGTGAACAGTCAAGCTACAAGCTACTCTGCACAGAGCTAATTCTACTAATTCTACAGAATTCTGCTGCAGTGATTGCTGCCTAGAAGCTGGAAATCAAACACTGTAATTGATTTGTAGGCCAGCTGGAGACCTTTGCCTATGAGGATTTGACATTTTAAGGAAGAATGTGAAGTCTGACAGGTCAGACAACCTGTATTTATGTAATCTAGAAATGATAGTAGTCTCCCTCATCCATGGGCTGGGATTTTCTCTCCAAAATGCCCTTCCTCCTCACCCAGTCTGTGTCTCCAGATTGCTTTGTAAGCCCCATATTATTATGAGAGGTTTGAAGAGTTCTCTTACAAGTGTCTCCTGTAGTGTCTATCAGCCCTTGTCCCCATCTAAATAGATACCACAAATAGACACAATTTCTTTAATCCTTCTATACACACATAGTGAAAGGATCAACTTTATCCCATTTAAAACAGGGAATAGAGTCCTCACCCAAAATCCAAAAAGCTCTGCAGGTTCTATGTACAGGATAGATTTAGAAGAAAACTTCCTTATATTTTCAACTCTTGGACATATATACAGGAATCTTACAACCTTCAAAATTTCAAATTAAAACTCAGCATCATGAACGAGTCTTTCAAACCTATTTAAAACCCCTGTTTAAATTTCCACTTCATGTTTCTTTAAAAAGAGAGTATTCTGAAAAATAAGATTTTGACATGTTTACATGTCCTTAACTGTGGACACAGCATTTAATCTCAGCTTCAGTGAAATGCACAGTGGTGCATAAAGATACACATAAATCTGGAATCTTGAGGCTTTTTTAAATTGCAGCTTTGTGAGAAGACTGTAAAATAGATAATTTCTATGAGTCACAAAATTTTTAAATCTCTTTTTAGAAGAAGGGACAGTTTTGTGTGACTTTATGGAGGGGGGGAGCTGTCAAGGGCAGGTAGAAGTATCACTACCACTATGCTTGTAGGGTCAGGTTCAATTATCTTTGGGATATACAAGGGTTTTATTTCTCTCACCCCTGCTAACACCACTTGCTGCAGGTCATGTAATGGCAGAGCAGCTGGATTGTTATGGATCTGTCACATGTTTTTCATAGCTTGCTGACCTGGCAAACCAGTGTGGGTTGTTGCAAATAATTTGCTTCTTGACCCAGAATCATATGGAAGTGCTGCTTTTCATATGGTGTTCATTTGAGAAAAATGCCCAAAAGCTATTTTTATTGGTTGAAGGCAAATTTGATCTGAATGTGAGCTGGAATGTTAACTGTGTGCACCTTTCGATTTTTGTGAGGATCTGGATTTGATGCCATTTGGGTCAATGAAATGACACAAATTTGTCAAAGGCTTTTAAGGTCATAAGCTTAAAAATAATTAAAATTGTGTTTTTAAAATTAAACAGGCACTGTTCAGCAAGTTCATCCTATCTCTAATACAGGATATTGACTTCTTAAGGGGAACTTCTCTCAGCTTATAATAAGCAATACCTTGCTTCAAGAATCCATTTTTTCACTCCTCCTCTGCTCCCTGGCCTCTTCCCAAATGCCTGGACCTCTGCCTTTCTGGGTCCACTGTCAAATATCTCAGATTACTGCCAGAAGGTTGTGGCTCACTTATACTTTAACAAAGTAATTTTATTTTGCAGTCACTCATGGGGTTTTTTTTGACCTTATCTTCTTTCCTCAGGATGGATTGACACGTTGCTGTTCAAAAAAAAAAGAGTAAATGGAAGATGGATACAAATAACTGCGAAGTGTGTAATGCGTCATATGATTTATTCAGCACGGTACATTTTCAAAATTAATTATACCTAACAAAAAACCAAGACTGATGGGGTTCATGTGTGGGACTGCAGCTAACAGATCTAAAAGCAATGGTTTCTCAATGACCTGAAATTTTAGTACAATGACTTATCTAAGGGTAAAGTCTAAAGCTCCCCGCAAGGAGCAAAGTTGAATGCCACTAATTTGAAAAATTATGCCTCTGGCTGTTTTTTCTGGAACATGTTATCAGAGTGTGATTATATCACTATTTTCTGTCAGAAATGGGCCTGAAAACTATAGGATTTTTATTTCTTATTTGTGTGGGTTTTATATGGAAAGATTCAATACGAACTGTGATTGGCATCATTAAGCCCCTTTTGTATCTAGGATACCAGTACATCCTGAATTGTACTTCAGAATACTTTCTGATTGAAAGTACTTGCTCTCCTGAACAAAATTCAGTTAATAATTTGTGTGGGTATACACACTGATTCCAGGTAGCTACACTGGACTCTTCTAAATCCAGCCCGCAGGTGTAGTATTTTACATGACATGTATGAAGGATGGGCCAAAACCATCACATGCAAAATAATGATTTTTTTTCAGAGCCGCAAGAAGTTCTAAAAGTGCCAGTAAGATTTAAAGATGCACCTATCTTGCTAATGTGTGCTATTTGCTAAAGATCACTGTAAAGCAGTGAAGTACTTTTAAAAGTAGGTAGCCTAAATCACTGCACTGCTGGAATTAGAGAGCTGTACCTTCCTTTGTAAACGGTAGTGACTTAGACTAGATAAGGCCAACCAACAAGAATTATTTCTTTGTGTTAACACAAAGATATCATGCCTTGAATTCAGGCTGTGACAAGCACCCTGGCTCCTGGATTTACAGTCCACTCTCCAAACACTCCTGATTCACAGTGCACTCTTCAACTTGCCTACATTAGTGGAGCCAACAGAGTCAGCGAAGTTGCTTGAACATCTCACGGCTGTCTGCAGCCAACTTGATGTACAGATGGCAAGTCTGGGAAATTTTATCCACCTGTAACACTGCGAATTCTTGGCACAGAAGAGAGAGCAATAAACACAAAACAGATAGACAAAGAACACTTGGAGATGAATTTAAATACTCAGGCCCAACTAATACCTTATCTGTATCTTAAATGTGTCACAGCTGAATGCTAGAGGCATCTGTGCTCTGCTTCAATGTCCCTGTGAGGCTGCAAGTCTCTTCTGAACTGTCTTATCTTAGCAACTCAGCCCTAACTCACTTTCAAAGTAAACCTTTGGTTTTGTTATGTTGTATCCACCAGATGCTTTCCAAAGACTTTGCATGAATGGGCAGAAATAAGGTCTGCAGAGAAAATGACAATGGATTCTCATTTCTGTTAAGACTGAGAGAAGATATAAACCTCATCATTTATATGACAGTCCTGACCCAAGCACTGGGAGACATGAATTGGAATCATAATTCAGTTAATAAATTCAAAACGGTTCTTTTGAACTTCAAAATAAATGAAAGGTAGATTGAGTTGCATCCTAATGGTTTGAGCATTCACCTGGGAGGGAAATGCATTGAATTTTGTTTTAATTATCACATTACACATTATAAATTATAGCACAACCACATTATTAAATCAGAGAATGAGTGATAAGTTCCAGGCTTACAAGCTTGTACATGTGCTTGAACTAAGAGAAGAAAGCAAATAGAAACCAATCAAACAAACAAAACCAATACAAACAGCAGTTTTCTTGAAATTCCATGAGGTGAGGCTGGTGGGGTCAGAGCCATATTCCCCAAAGAACTGGCCACTTATTTGGACAATAAAGAAGAGGTGAACCAGTCTGCATGGCTGTTAAATTAAGGACCCCTTCTTCTCTCTTTGTCTCATACTAAAACTGTGTCCTAAGAGGACCTAAAACTCCGGCATGTCATCATAGGAAAACAGAAGCTTCATACAAAGTACAGCCTATTGTCTTAGCAGCTGAAACTGCAGAACAAAAAAAAAACAAAAACCCAACCCTCACTTCAAAAGAACAAGATTAGAATCACAAAGCTGAGTATTCAAAAGCAGGGAAGTGGCAGAATGAAGACAGCCAGAATTGTCTTTTTAGCAATTTTGTCTGTAAGTATATGACTGCATATAATTGAAAGGTCACCATCCTTTGTTTCCTGCACAACACTGAATAGTTACTATTTTCAAATTGATGAGTAGTTACACTTATTTTCTCCTTATTGTTGTATAGAAAGCTCCATGCCCTAATACAATACATTTTGAAACTTCAGAGCAGTAGGAGGTGATGTTAACCTCACTTTTATGGCTCTGGAACTAGGATGAGATGCAGTGTTTTCACTAATTTTGAATGATAATTTGGAAATAGTTAGAAGCTCATTTTTCAGAGCTCATGAGCTTGTGCAACATGTTATATATATGACATACAGAGACAAACCTGTACCCAATAGTAAATATTGTCTTAATTTACTGTTTTTTTTTCTTAAAAGAGGGGTGACTCTTTTCCCATTAAACTTCTAATATTGAAAGTAACCTTTAAAATAATATTGTTTGTAAGGAAAAAAGTTGGGGTTTTTTTCCGAGTAACTAATGACTGTGTTGCATTTACTAATTTCTTCATGGCATAGTACACGTAAGAGATATAGAAAGCAAGTTTGTATTGAGCTGGACACTTCTGGCCTCCTTATGTTGTTCCCATTTTACACTGTTGCAGCTCTTCCATGTTGACATATATGAATGTAAAAGGGGAACTGGGATCCTCCTCCATGGTCTCAATCTGTGTTACCAGAAAATAATGGATGCTAACACCAGAAGCACATTAACCCTAAAAGTTATTTTACTGAAAAAATATTCAATAATTTAAAAATCATGAGGTTTTTTTTGTCATAACAAAACAGCTATTAGTGTAGTCAGATCACTCATGCAGGCCTGAGAGACTGCATGTGCTATCTGGTAATGGTAAGCACATTATTAATGCATACAACTTGCCTGAGTACATAATAGCTGTTACCTTATATTTAATATATGTCACTGGTAGACAAAAAAAACACACTGCTTTTGAAACAGCTAATTTGGGTTAGCCATCAGGATGGAAAACTGTATTCGAGGCAAAAGAAAATCTAATGTACTATTTGAATAAATACAGTAAAGCTCAGTCTCTTCCCTGCCATGTTCCCACAACTCCTTCACCAGCCGGTGACACAGAACTTCCCAGTGTGCAAGTTTCATCTACAGACTCATGGTGCAATTCAAGAGCACCTGCTATGTATCACAGCTAATAGAAGAAATGACCTTTTGGATTGACAGAAAAGCACCTTGGTCCTGAAACAACAACAGGAAATCGTGTGTAGGTTGACTGAATTGCTGACAGACCATATTTTCTTCCAACTTGATGAGATTTCCTTAAACGCGTCTCACCCTAGTCCTGGTGAGAATGTGCTTTGCTGGCAACAAAGATCTTAAATATTTGTCATGCAGAAGCCCCTGTCTGAACTAGTCACTACAAAACCATTCTATAATTAAGGAAAATGAAAATGCACCACCACAAATGTTGATCTTTTCTTCTCTGACAAAGGTGAAGTAGGGAAAATAAATCAGGTGTTCTATGTTGCAGATGTCTAAATTTAGGGAAGAGGAATCCTGCCCTCAGCGATGAGACACTGTAAATGAGTCATTCACGTCTGAAAAAATATTTTTATTCCAATTACCTGAAACACACAGGAAATAATTTATTCAGTTAGTAAGGTTATCTAAGGTGATGAAAAACACCATTAAAAGGCAGCTGTAGATTTAATGAGTGTACACCTTTCAGTTGTTTTCCTACACACGTATACAGAAAATAAAATGGTGGAATTTATTGAGCATCTAAAAAATGAACTTGTGAAATGTACTTTTAGAGAATAAATAATAATTTGACTCTTTTATTATTAAATCAAAGAGATAATAGCATTTCATTATATTGATGCTGCCTACAGATACGTCTGTACAATCTTGCAAATGGCATCTCCCTGGATTTTGACACAAATACACGCTAGAAATCAGTGATGTTTGTCTTCATTTACCTCTGATCTCAAAATATCTCTGATTACTGGTCTTTTGTATATGAATGTACTGAATATTGAAAGAATTTTTTAAAAAAGAAGATCTATGTTCATACAGTCCTGAGCTCTGACTGCAGATACACTGGCTTTTCATGTACCATCTTCCTTAGTGCCTTTTTTTGGTGCATTGGGGTAACTAAGGGTGGATACCCACAGGGTAGAAATAGTGTCTGTGTGCGAGCACCTACCTTCACCAGTGGAGATCTGGGGCAGAATTTCATTGCTCAAGCATAGGCACCTGGCATCATTTGGGGTGTCATCAGGTATTTCATCTAGCTTACAGCTGTGAAAGTTCCCTCCTAGATACAGAACTTGTATAATCAATACAACTCAGAAAGCGACAAAACTCATCCTAAAGTGGCTTACAGTCAGTCAGTTGACATAATCCACAGGCTACTACAAGCCCAAACACTTGTCAGGAAGCTAAGGCAGATCTGGGTTACTGGTAAGAGGGGGGTGGGGCACATCATCCTTCACTGGTATGGCTCGCTGCAGCAGACACTCAGCTCTGAAGCCTCATTCTAGGCTTTGTAAATCTAAATTCCAGGCTCTCACAATAGCAATTTCTCCTTGGTATCTAAGTGAACTCAGCACATGGTACACTTAGGGCTGGGTGTAGTGTGCAGTGTAGTGGCTTGTGATTGGAGTCAGGACAGATGAATGAGCCCAAGAACCTGCTTTGGCAGCCAGACACTGCTACCCATACCATTTTTGCTGTCAGAGTCAGGATCTTTGAATGGAGGAAAGGTTATCAGCTTGCAGATCCCTCAGAAAAACCCACAGTCCTCTGCTTATCAATAAAATGATAAAACAAATCATAAAATGAAGCAAGCTAAAGCATTAACAGAAATATTTTATTAGCTACAAGGAAAAAATCTTGTAAGATAACTGCATTTGATATATTAAGATGAATGTATGGAGAGAAAAGCTTTACTAACTTCTTTGTATTTTTGAACCAATAGCTATGAAGAATTCTTTTTTTCTCCCAAGTAACTGCTGTTTTATTCCATAATATAAATAAAGAAAATGAGTTTTAAAATTCCGTTATTCATGTGTTCACATAGAACAAAATGTAGGTGGTAGAATGTGGGTGTGGAAATGCTTTGGAGAAGGAGGCAAAATGATAAAAAATGAAATTAGTTTGGTCGTAATTCTTGCATTATACAATAACATCATTCTCTAGTTAAGGGAGATCTAGCTGTCTGTGTCTGAGATCTGAACCTTTGAGACCAGTGTGACAAAAAAAAGAGAAAAAATAATTGAAGAAAAGTAGTGATAACAATAAGTCTTACAGAACTTACTTATAGTTCTCATTTAGGGATATAGGGGTGTCATGAGAGTAACCAAGATCACAGCTATTATGGGCCTTTTGGTCTACAATACAGGAGTCTTTCAATCTAATTTCTGATATTCTAACAAATATAAGTAAGCACTTACTCATCTTAGTACTGCCAAGCCCCAGAGTGTCCAGAAGAAACAGAAATTAATTTGGCACAGAATCAGGGACACATTGTTCCTTCATCTTAGCCCTAATATGAAAATGCTTCTCAGCTGCTTGATCTGAGACAAGCTTTGAAAAAAGCCACATCTGAGCCCAGCTGAGCAGGTCTGTATCCATTGCTCATTGTAAACTACAAGTCTTTATCCTCTATGCTGTGTTCTGTGCTCCATGTAATTGTATGGTACTCTTATCACACTTCAGACATATCACTGGTGGGTCAGATGCAGTCAGACTTTGTCTGTGTCTATCATATTCATGGTGTTTCTACTGAACCAAAAGTATAAAATAGGGAGTCTCAAATCACGTAAACTAATGCCGAAGCCAAGTAATTCTGGATCACTAGAAGTGACTGTAGAAAAGAAGTCAAAATAATATTTTTTTATAAAACGTTTATATGTCTATGGAAAACTCCCGAAATAGATAAATTAAATCTTCTCTCTTCGGATAGCTTATGTCAGGTTAGGTGAAAACACAAAGTCCTGTAAAAACCAGCCCAACACTTGCAGAAGAATGAAACTGGTATTTATCAACTCTATGCAAGACAAGTCCCCTGAACAAGCAAATGTGATCCTAGGTCTGACCCTTCACTGACCTTCAATGTTGAGTACTCATTTTAGTATTTGAATTTTATTCCATTCACTTATGTATTACTTTTGTTTTACTTATGGCTGATTGTTTTACAGCAGCTTGTGTTGATAATCATGTTTTCCTCCAATATCTGAAGCATTTTGCAGTTCTCATTTGTAATAGCTTGAACCTCAGTCTTCATTCTGAATCAAAAGTGGTGTCATAAACAGACCCTGACTTTTTATTTTAAGGTTTATGACAAATATATTACAGGGAATTAAACTCTGACTGTTTTATCCTGTCAGGAATAAGTAATGCAAGAACAATTATTGGTAACATGACAGCAGCTCTGACAGCTTGTTCCAAAAGGTGTGTTTCATGGCTGAATATAAGATAGTGGTTATGTACCCAGTCATTACCTATTGATCTCAAAGCACTTACCCTACTACGTTTTAAAATACCCACTAATTTCTTCTGTTGCATTTAACATGATTTTTCTTCTTTAGGCAAGTATTTTTCCATTTCTGATCTCCAGATTTCCTCTGATTCATAGTTAAGGAACATTTTCTCTTTTTTTTTATGGGCACAGATATGTTTCAACATCCAGATATTTTTGAAATACTCATATTAACATACATCACTGCAGAGATGCTCCAAGGAGGCCATTGCAGAGGATGCAGCAATTTCCCCAGGTGTCTCTAGAACATCACTTTTCCTGTCCTCAGTACGCTTACATCACAGAGCCTACTCAGCTAGCAACACCTTACAGGTTTTATTTTATGGTTCAATTCACGGGATATGATCCAGAGGGACCACACATTCACAGAAGATGGAGGAAAAGGCCCTCAACCTCAGACTCCTCCAACTGCAGCTCTCACAGTTGTTGCATCCCTTTACCCGGCACAGCAAGGGGGGTAGAATGGCCAGGGTGGGTTAGGGAGGGCATGGGATGCAGGGTCAGGACCAACAGAGAAAGAAGGAGGAAGAAGAGCTGATGACAGAGGAGCTATGAACAGCTGTTACAGGATCAGCCGACCAAAAACTAACTCCCCTCTTCACCTGTTCTTCCATAACTACAATATGAATTGTTCTCTTCAAGGAACTTTTTCTCATTATTTATTCTCCTTCTGGGAGATTCAGCTGATCTATCTTGTTTTTAATTTCTGTAGTAAAGCCTAGCAGTAACATTTTTATTATTTTAGTGATTTTCTAATATTATGTGTGAATATAAACTGCCTGTGTGTCAATCCTCCCTACAGCTCTTTTTCAATAGCACAGAATTTATATTCTTTTGATCATATTCTTTCAATAATAATGCAAAATGATTCTCTTTCATTCATTCACAGATCACTTCCCTCTCAATATATATATTAAAAAAATTAACCCCAAAGTTGAGTCCCTCAAAAAAGCAAAATCCAAGAAGACCTTAATATTTTGCATAGCCTTTAAATCCTAAACACAAACACTTCTCAGAAACATCTTCAAACAGCTGGTTTGCACTTTCCAAGTGTTTTACTAAAAATGTGAACTGGCAAAAGAGGACAGGTTTTAGCAACTTGGAGTGGATCCCTGAGGATGTGCAACTCTGGCAATCCACACAAAGGTGGGGACATCCCCAAAGAGGCTGAACACGTGCCAGGGAGGAGGAAAAATAAATAAGAAGCAAGCAGCAGGATATGCTTTTGAACATGGTCCCAACCCTCAAGATTCCTGTCACCTCAAAGAAGGGATGGAGAGAGTCTGGGTGAAGCCTGTGTCAAAAATAAGGAGAGTTGAGACTAGGAAGAGAGGGGAGAACAACAGCTGAAAACAATTATTGGGAGCAAGAAAAAAACAGGTAGCAAGGGTAAGGAAAGCTGGAAGAAAAAGTGTCACACAACAGTTGTGATAAACTCTCAATCTTCTGCCAAAAACCTGTGGTTTTTCTTTCTTTTCTGAGGCAGCTGAGAATGGCACTGTCCAAAGAGCAGCAAGGACTAGCAAAGACTAGATGGAATTTTTGACTCCAGCAAAAATGAGTCCTTACCTGAACAGCTTTCATATATGTCATTATGTAGATTGATAAAATCCAAACATAGAGTACTAGATATCATGGCACCATAGGATCAGAACTGGTGTTTAGTATATTGCATGGAAAATCATAAATTTGATTTTTTCCCTTTAGAGATCACTTGCAAGGAGGGAAGAAATAGTAACCATAAATAGGAAGGTGTGATGATATTCCTGTTCACAAATACTATATTAATTCTAGGAACAAAATTCATAACAAAAAAAAAGAAAATGGACACCATGGACATGAGTCATTTGAGGGACTAAAACCTAATTAGATAGTAACATTTTAGGTAAATATTTTAATATAGTGCATGTCTTGGTTGTTACATTGAAGATTGTCCAGTTCAGGTGCAGCAATGGATAAAAGCAGGATGTGGAGACACACATGTAGCCCAAAAGAAGAAAAACGTATATAAGTGGCATAGAAGTAAAACCATGACATTTCCCAAGACCTTGGACTGTAGCAGTGGGCAAGAAATTGCTTGAGGAGCATATGGTTGGGAATTGCAGTTGTTGATTTGAAGCTTTAGAGCTACTAAATGAAAGCAGAGAAACTTTCTCTGAATATGTGTTGACCTCTGACCAACATTTCCCTCTAAAGAGATTTGCATTCCTTTTTCTTTCTTGAGTGTAGAAATATATCAGGTGGTCAGAGTTCTGCTCCTACAAACATTGCAGTACAAAAAGAAATGTAGGCATGTGGCTGAACTGTGTTGTGATTAAATAGACTTTCTTTCCCAAGAAAATTAAACCAGTATGATGTTATTTTTCTAGTTTATTGCCAAGCAGTCTATGTGCAGTATAAAACCCAATTGTGTGATGAATCATATCTAACTATGATGCTCAAAATACATCCTCCATTTTAAAAGCAGTGCATCAAAAGAGACTGCAGAAAGCAGGAGGCTCTGCTCCCGCTTGTGTGACTCCTACACAGGCACAAACTAGTAATGATTTCCTTGTTCCAGGCTGTAATATGAAGAATAGAAAAACCAAAACATGAGAATGATTTATTTTCCTCCTAATAATACGTTTAGGTCACTACAGGAAATACGTAGTGCTGTGCAGAATGAGCTCTGTGTTCTGGACATTACAGCCCTTGTGTCAGCCACGTGTAAAGTAGAGTAGCTGGTTTGGGACAGGTCTGCTGGTCTTCTGGAATGTGGGTGAAACTGTCTGTACTTTTTCTTTCCCAAAAACCTTCACATGTCTCATTGCTGAATTTCATGACGTTCCTATCAACCCATATCTCCTGCTTGCTGAGGACCCTCTGGTGTATCAGCCACTCCTCCCAATTTTGCATTGTCTGCAACACAGCTGAGGCTCATCCTGTCATAGAGATCATTAATGAAGGTGATAAACAGGACTGGGCCCAGTACTGATCCCTGGGCACAGCAAGAATCACTGGTCTCCACCTCCTGGACCTGGCCATTCAGCTGGTTTTCAACCCATGGACTCATCCAGCCCATACATCACCAGCTCCTCTATTAGGGTCTCATACACACCAATATAGAAAGCCTTACTGAAATAGAGTTAGACAATATCCACTGATCTTTCCTCATCTACAAGCCAGTCACTGAGTTGTGGAATGTTATCAGGACTTAACAGAACCTAAAATTAAATGGAAGTTTTCTTTGCTCCCCACTCCCCTTACTCTTTTGGACACATTTAAAAAACATTAGAGACACTGAAAAACTAAAAATAGCTAAAAAGAACACATGTCAAATGCTGATCATTTTGAAATAAATATTTGCAAATTATTTAAACACTAATTAAAAAAACTAGGCCCAGCATAAAAAATTTACTTGAATGTGGATTCATAATTAATTGTGGTACTTTCTGCACAGACTGAAAATCTGTAATGAAATTAATTAAACGAATATTTTAAAAGAAATAAACACTGTGTAGCATTTGGAATTACTGTAGCGCTATAGTAGAAGTTAGAAAGGTGTGTTAATTTAAATCCCTTACTGTTAATAAGTTAAATTACAAATCCGCAGCCAGACCTAAGAATTATGTCAAGTCAGTAGAAATCTGTATCAGTGTAAACTAACTTAAGTATGAATTTTCTATCAATAATATCTTTCAGAAGTGTCAGTCTGTGGAGCAGAGTCAATCCTGTGCAGGTTTTGTCAGAGAGCAGTGATGGCCGTGGCTGGGCAAGGCTGTGGGGGGCTGGAGACCAGCCCTGCTGCAGCATCACAGGGCAGGGACTGATGGCCCCAGGGCCTGACAGGGGCTTCTGGGGGTCAGGGCTGGCAGTGCCTCAGGACCCAATAAACTGTATGATGCATGCAACCCTAAATCAGAAATGAAATTCCATTTTGTGTAGGGATTGATTGTTTGAGTAAAGCATAAAAGTTTATTGGGCAGGAACTGGACTTGAAAACAACAGTCCAGAAAGACCAGCTCCCCAAGAACAGTCAAGGTACATCCTTCCAGGCATGTCACAGGAACAGAACAACTCCTTTAAGGATGGACAAGAGCTGATGTGCATCAGACTGTACAGAAACACAGGACAGACAAAACTGTGCCGGCAAAAACTGAGCATCAACCAAACTTATGATACTTTAAGGACTAGAAGAAGGTTTTAAGATTTCATCTCCATGAGTTTGTTTTCAAAGAAATATTTTCTGTCTGGAAGACTGAAGCTGCATTCATACAGGCCATTTCACCCACAGGAAGTTAGTCAAAATATATATATAGGTACATACATAGTTGAGATTAACGTAGCAAAGTCAAAGTAGGGAATGCCAGAACTAGGACTGCTTATGTAACCCATTTCTGCTTGCAAGACATAGTTTTGAATATAGAAATCATCTCTCTCACATATGTCTATTTCATTTACTGCATGTGCAAGGGATTCAGATTATTGAGTCATCTTTAAAATGAATGGGAATTCAGACAGAAACATACTCCCTCTGGCCCAGTTACAGGAAAATGTGTAATTAACAAGCCAAACATTTCCAGCAACTGCATATAAGGATCAGGTCTGAGTACAGGTGTCAATAGGTACCTCCTACATCTTCAACAATTGTGTTGGTTTGAGCACCTATTCAGGAAATTTGGGAAAGAATCAGCTTCCCTTCTTGCTGCCACATTCTGAACTGCAGTGGACAGAGACCTCCAGCATCAGCACGCCCACTTTCACAGCCAGCCATCTTTAAATTTTCCACACCATACATGATCTGGTTTTAAACTACAAAGGTACTTTGTTGTCACCTCTTTCAGTGGTATAGTTGATTATATCCTTCACAGTGTGTCTTTCCAGATGAATATTTTGTTCCTTTAAACACTGCCTGGAAAACTGTAACCTAGGAGGGGAAGCTTGCACCTTCCCAGGAGACCTAAATGTTTGGGCCGAAGGAGCCGCTCCAGGGTGGGAGAAGCAAGAGCTGGGAAACCGCAATGAGGAAGAGGAAGATGCCTAAAGAGGTAAAAAGCTTCCCTGAGACCAGAGGAATGGAGCAGAGAAGTCTCCAATACAGAACACCATTGAGCTGTCTGTAAAGAAAAACCTGCTCCACTAGGTACAGCAGATGAGCAAGACGGTAATGGACAAAGACTGTTTCCTTTTTCATTAGTTTACTTAGTGCTCCTGAGTTCTCAATATTTTAAAAAATAATATATAATTTAGTCAAAATAGTGTGTTTCACACTCCTCTAAAGCTCACAAAGCAGACACACAAAATGAGGCCTTGGTCAAACAATGATGCCACCTCATTGCCATGAGTGCATTCAGAGTTCCCTCCACAGTTTTAAGAAAATTCAATGTTTACTGTTGCTGCTAGCAAGAGTCTGTACCAAACTCTGCACTTTTAACAACTTCGGGTATTAATTTTTTTGTAAACAGGAACTTATTCTGGATGTTTAGATAGGAATCAAATTTCCCAGGCAGCTCTACATAATAATACTGTATCAGAAAGTTTTTCCTCATCCTTAAATAAACACTTTTTGTCTTCTTGCTATGGCAGTCTTGCTTAGAAGTGTTATTTTACATAGTGTCAAAATGTACAGTTTATGTTTTTAAGAGAAGAAGCAGATGTGTACTGGGTTTGTAGCCATTTAAGGTATTTTCCTTCACAGAAAGCTACATCATGAGGCATTAATTTAAACTCTCACCTGCCCTCCGCTACACAAAAAACTGAACTCAGAAAGCAGACTTAATAAAGCAATAAAATTTGATTAATTAAATTCTTTTGCCTTGCTTTCTCTTAAGAACATAGCAAATGCACTTTTATCCCCTTCTGGACTCATAGATCCATATAAATAAATCCTAATATTTTCAGAGGAATAAAATAAGTTCTTACTCAACTACTTTCCATCTTGCAATGACTTTGTGCCTTCCATATACAAAGGAGTGCAACCACACCAGTTTTTGTCACTTGAGGCTTTTCATTCCCTGGGGTGATTTTATCCCCTCTCACACACACCTGACATTTTAAGAAAAAATTTTTCCCATTCCATCAATTTTGTGTTTTTCCTGATGAAAAAACCCTGTGATCAAAACCAAGACTACTCTCAAGTCTTACCCCAAAAATGTATGAGCCAACAGGAAGTGCTCACTGAGGAATTAGAAACTGAAAATTCCTGTTGTCTTGTTGACTGATGTATATCCTGCACCAGAAAAGCAATTTATATTGGGTTCATAAGACACACAGTTCTGCTTGGTTTCTCACCTGTATACAACCTACATCGATGGCTCCAGCATTGCTGGATCTCCTGCTGGATGTTATTACCTACTTGCTGGAACTGTATCTCATGAGACAAAACTTTCTGGGGCTTCCACTACTGGCAATAAACATTTTTCCAAGATAATCTAGCTTTCATTGCTAGAACAAGAGTGTCTGTCTGTAGCTCAGTACAGACCTTGAAGGAAACAGGTCAGGAAAGAAAAGCAAAGCTCTTCCAATGTTATCATACATCTGGTGACAGGGAGCCCTTATGTTACATTTACCCTCTTTTCTGGGGAAACATATGTTCTCTTAGGGGTGGCGAGGAAGTTTTGCAGTTTACAGTCCTTCCTCTGTGATGGGCAGAAGGGACCTACCTTGGGAATACTAGAAATGAAAGGAATAGAGCTGGAATAGGACCAGGTCTAATGTCTTCCTTCTCTCCACATCCACATTGGTTTATGCATGAGACAAGGACTGGTATTCCAAGTGCAGCAGATGGAAAGCAGCCATAACTAAAGAGAAGGCTTGTGTATCAGTTCTCTTGCCTGTAAATTGGATTAAAATGTTAAGCTAGCATTTCTTAGTGGCAGACAGCTGAATTGCTATAGAGTTTTCTGCAACAAATCAGTCACCCACAGTTTGAGCTAGCAAGCCACAAAGCTGCAAGTTAATACAGCTTGCTTTCCACAATCCACTAATAACAGGAAGGCTGCTATTCAGCAAATCACAGAGCTTTGAAAAGTGTTTTCTTTAACAATAGCATAAGTGTGCTGCAAAGTGGCAAGGTCAAACACAAAAAGAGTCCACCAATTTGTGCACCCCTGCAAGGTACACACTAGATGAAATGCATGAGCTGTACCCTCCAACAACACAAACCCTACATTAGATCCCACGTTTCTGAAGGGAAGGCAGATTTGCACTGTGTTTGGGGTGGGATGGTGCCAATCTCAGATTCTGCTCCCCTTATTCAAGATAAACTGACCTTTGCTCAGCAATGAGTAGATGGAGATGCTATTTAGCAGGAGAAAAGGCAGTGCACGGGGGTGGGGGCACAGCACCAAATATGTCAGGAACTCACACACGTTTAGAGATATCCTATTTCAAGATTTGCAGACTCTCGGATGCTGAGGCCCTTGCTGCAACTTCGCCTCCTTTTTTTTCCTAGATCAGGTCATTTCACCTAGCTCATCTCCCACTTACAATCAAAAACAGTCATGAGAGGTTCCCTCCCTCCTCAGAGTAAGACAGTTCTGTGCATCTGCCCAAGAGAAGCCTCTCACTGCTTGAGAAGTGTTTTTTCATGCCTCCATTAACACAAAAATCCTTAATTGAGTAAACCACAATTTTTACAGTCTCTGGCTGCAGTTAGGATTATTTTAAAATGCTGAAACAGTTTCTTATGCTCTGTTTATTGTCTTTCTCACTGCTCTGCATGAGCTGGCTGTACTCATTATCAGCTGCTGTAATTAGCAAGGAAATAATGCATGGTGGATTTGTAGGATAATGGGATTAAAGTATGCTTTAAGAATTATTCCAGAAGAAGAAAAAAAAAAGCTAAAAAAAAAGGAAAAAAGTGAAAATAAATGGACCAAAAAGTTAAAAAAAGAGAACACTACAGAGGAAAATGAAGCACAACAGCATTAGGTTTCCTAGCTCACACAACAGCCTTCCAGCTTTCAATCTTTTGAGTAACACAGACTTAGTTCTACTGAAGCAATGTGGAGAATATGAAGAAGCAGACAAAACTAAGTTCATGTTTGAGGTGTCCAGACTGATATAATATGTTTCCAGAATACTGGAGCCTGTGCTCTGCATGCCAGATTTTTTTTTTAATTTGTTATTGGTGAAACTATTTTTGGTGTAGAGAAGACTTTTTCAGCTACATATATTAATATTCTAGCACATCCTCACACACCAAATTAGCCCCGGGGCCAGGAAGAGCAAAAACATAGTCAGGTTATCAGCTAGACTGGAGATAAGGAAGCAAAACAGCCAGGAGGGTTGTTCAGCAATCCATAATAAGCTAGCCAAACAGACTTTAATTTCCCCACATCAATTAACAGAAATCAGGACTGTGGAAAGGTCTCAGGAAAATAAGGAAAAATTTGAATTCAAAGAGCTGTGATGGAACAAGGTAATGTCAGACAATGTGAATTGGATTAAAACAAAGGAAGAAGAAAATTATTAAAAAGTAGATGGGAAGAGAAATCTAAAGGAAAAAAAAAATCCCAGCATTGGGCACTCAGTCTCTCCAAGGAACTGGTAATAGCACCGAGCCTGACAGAGTTCAAGAACTGTTTTGACAATGATTTCAAGCAACTCTTGGGGTTGCCCTGTGCAGGGATGAGAATTGGTCTTGATGATCCTTGTGGATCCCTACCAACCCAGCATATTCTGTGATAAAGTTTGAAAATGGCAGCATAACCTAAGTGAAAAAATTACCTTGGAAAAGAAAAATTAACATCTTTAAAAGTATGACACAAGAAATTAATTGAATTGACAGAGTTATTTATAATATCTTAAATTCATTTATTGCCTGAATACCTCTGACAGGAGTTTAATTAAAGACTAACCTACAGAGATTTTTTTACCTTGGTTTCAAACAGATTCTTAAGCTGCCTATGTCTATGACCAGCAGTACTGTGGTTAGCTAAAGAAGCTCATAAAACCAATGATCTGCAGGGAACAGGAAGCATCATCTTCCCCATCTGTGCTGGTTCATGCTTGTTTTCTGTAAAAGCCTCCCTGACTGGAATCCATCTTACCTGAGCTAGCAGGTCACTTAGCATGAACTTACAGACCAGGTTTCTCCCATGGTCTGTAGAAATAGGCACCTGCAAGCATTGGTCCCATTGGTTGTCTCAGATATATGCTGGGAAAGGAGGAAGAAGAAGCAGGCTTAATTTTCACAAATTAAAATGGAGCTTGTTTAAAACTTTCTAAATATAAGTGTAGTAGAACAGTGGTCTACAAAATTTCCAGAGACTGGCAGTACATTTTAAAGAATCATGTTTGCAGAAACACTTTCTAGTACAGCTAGACTTATTCTTGCCTTATTTTTAAAATTCTGCAAGATCAGTAGTTATACCAGATGACATTTATTCTGCCTTTTTCAACTTTGGACCCGTAACAAAATTCCAAAACAATTTTAGATCCCTTTGGAAATTCTACGTATGTAGAAAGTATATAATTCACACAATTCAACAACAAAAATAGTTGAAGAATTACTGTATTAAACAAATTAAACATCTTTGTCTTCTGTATTAAATCAAATGGAATGGTGCTGAGGATTCTTCTGGCAAACCAAAACCAGTGCATTTTGGTTGCAGATCTTCCCCACCCCCATAAGGCTATTAAATTTTTTAATACTAAAAATTTTGCATGAGCTCCAGTAGATGATCATACATTTTATTGATATCATATTGTTTATTTGCCACCTCACAGTTCAGGGTTCCTTCTTTTTCTTTTTTGAACAGAACTGACGTTCCAGTTCACCATCACTAAATAATGCAAAGAATTATTTGTCTTCCTTTAGCTTTTACACTGGAACATGAACTGCAGTACAGTGCACAAGATTTGGGGTGCAGTGTCATGCCTCACTCATACCAGAGAAGCATTACTAAAACTAATATTTGAGCACTAATAAGCAGGAGTTTGTTTTGCATTAAGCATCATCAACTGTCAAATGTTCAGAAAAAAAACTGTGCAGGACTTTATTAAAATAATTTTGCCTAACCAGCCAAACCCTGAGTTAAAACATCTTTACAATTATCTCTCAATTTTGTGATGAACACTAGAAGCTGTCACAGCCTTTCCCTGACATTCTAATTTGAGGTCATCAATCAACGCAGGCATATCACAGCAGCAATTTAATAGGCTTCATTTTCCAGGTGATCTCACTGTTCAAACTAAAAGTAAAATTCGCAGTTAAGGCATAATATGAAGAAGAATCCATACTTTAACTTTGATAGCTGCCACTTTCAGGATGACGTGGTAAAGTTACAGGTTTTCTTTCAATTTCATTTTAGAGAACTAAAAATACTTGATAACTTTAATTTAGAATATAGGACAATTTATGTATTTGCTATGCTTCCTTAGGTGCAAGGACCTTCCCAGTGTAAACTTCATTACTTGAATCATTTAGAGATAAATTAGTCTACACTACTGCAATGACATAAGACATGATGTCTGCAAGTGAAGTATAATTGATATCAGACAGATGACAGCCCTGAATGATCAGAATTGAAAGCAGGATGTTTCTTTAGAGATATTTAGAGACAAGTTGCCTCTTCAGTTTTTAACTGGAAATGTCTGGAATCAGGGTAATGGAATGATGCCAGGGCAATGGTCAACAACAAAAATTTTGAGAACTGCAAAACTGAAATGGGATGTCAGGTTTCATCAGGCCCTGTAGACCCCATGTGCTCTCATTTTTAGATCCTCTTTTTTTTTTTTTACTTTCCCTTAATATTTTTCATGGCTGTAAATTTTTCTGACATTATTAAATTCCTCTGGCATCTCAGTAGGGCAGAATAAATTTAAGCCTAATTTACAAATTCACACGGCTAAAATTGCTTCCCTGTTGTTTATAGACATTTAGATATGGCACTTTAAACTTCAGCAATCCCTGACCATAAGGGCTGAAAATCAGTGGAAGCTCTCCACCTTAAATTTTCATGCTCACAGGATGAGAAATAAAAATGAAATGCATAAACTTCAGGTTTTAAATGACAGATTCTCAGATGTGAGGCCCCATAGAACTGACTGTCCTGCAATCACACTGTGGAACAGACCTCTCTTGGACAGAGTTGGAGCTGTCCAAAACAGAGTCATGAAATAAGAATGATGAGTACCTGAGGTCACTGTGGACACCCTGTGCTACACACACATATTAATCTGGAACAGCATTTAGCCCAGAAGTGGGAATTAAATGAACCTGACATAAATAATAAGACCATTTGATTATCACTGTCACCTATAATGGATCATGTCAGCTACAGAACAGCTGGCAAGATGTACTGTGCTCTTGCTCATGTACTAATAAGCAGCTCTGCATGAGTGGCGCTTTACTGACATTGAGTGCTTGTACAAACCTTCACCCTTCGTGCTGCTGGTAAGGATGCCTGCCTGCTCTTATTGTTAGCCACTATTATTTGTATACTATTCAAGAGCCCATAGCAATAGAACAGAGCCCTGTCACAAATTAATGGGTCTCTACAAACTGGAAATGTCAACGTAAAAATGAATTTAAAGATGTTAATTTTTCAAGCAACATGAATGGTCTGACAGCACTTTATTACAGCAATGTTACTAACTCCTTCCTCCTCCCACGGTTTAAAAAGCTACTGCAATAAACATCAGCCGATTAGCTATATCCAGCGTTGCCTTTTTGTTTTCAATTTACACATAAAAAATTTAATTTACAGAATGGCTGAGAGCAGCCTGGCCTAATGGAAAGCATCCCTGCCCATGGCAGAGGGATTGAAGCTAGATGATCTTTAAGGTCTCCTCCTCAGGGGAGTTGTGAGTGCTGCTTATGTCAGTCACTTTCACATGGGTATATATTCAAGGTCTGCATAAACCCAGCTTGAGGTATAAGCAGCATTTCTATCTCTAAACTCTACAAAAATCATGGCTCATAGTAAAAACTAACAGCACTTTGGCAAGGCTAGCAAGCAATCAAAAGTATTACAAGCTGCTTCACAAAAACCAGACCTGAAAAGCAGCTCAAAATAATGCCTGATGTTTTTAGAGCATTAAAAGCATACATCATTATTAAAACCAAGCTATTTCTGATCATCCATAGCAAGGGTTCCCTAGATGTGGATATGCTTCTATTTGTTTCATGTTTCCTGTCTTACAAATAGCCCTCAGTTCTTTAGTCAAATTTCTAAGATGTTTAATAGCAAACATTTACTAAAACCTGGTCACTTCTCCTATGAGAAGTCACACAGTGTGATCCTTGAATTGCAAAATGACCTCATGATTCAATAGGTAAGACAAAGAATATTCCCCACCCCCATTTCATTTTGAACTTTTCATCAGACAGCAATGGATTTTTATCACAGCCAAGTCTTCTGAAGATATAGACGCTGTACTTCTCAGTTCACACTTTACCTTTGAGAGAGAATCCCACAGGGAGTAGTCCAGTTATTTAATGGCCAGATTGTCCCAGACTTACTTCTTGTCAAATATCACGAGCAGGGAAAGGGATTGTGGACAGTGATCTCACTTCCACCAGATGAAGGCTACTTTCAAAGTCTGTAAACAAATTTATCTATTGTCCAAAATCAAAGAGCAATTCTGTCCATTACAATGATCAAAAGCCTCTAGGGTTGTTATAGCTGTTACCACATCTGGTATTTCTCAGCAGTGAGAGACACTGGCAGTTCCCACTCACAGCCTCAGGATTGTCTTCATAGTAGTAAACAGGAGCACCTGCACCTGGTCCTTTTATCAGTGGCTATTTGTATACATTCAAAACTCTTCAAAATCTGCTTGCCAGGAACATTTAACCACTTCAGAGAGATAAAGGAGACCAACTCCATACTCTGAAAAGATGCAGTAATAGAATCTTCTGTTTTCTTTTTCAGTACACACATTTTCTTACTTGTAAACAGAACTAATTTTAACCTGGCAAAACTTTCTGTAAAAAATGACAAGCCTTCCTCACACTACCACCAAAGGTTCTGAATCTGCTGTAAAAAGAAAAAGTAATTATATTACATTAGAAAGTAGTTTGATTTCATGCAAAAAGGTTCTTGTGATTTTGAACAAGTCCCTGGGAACTTTGCATCATGTGTTAATCAAGATCAAACAAGACTGAGTGGACAGGTATATAACATATAATATTGAAGGGAGGGGAAAAGTACCAATTGGGGAAGCCATTCAGAAGTGTTAACATTAGCCCCTGCAGGTTAATGCCTCAATTGCTTTCTCTAGCCAGTGAAGAGATAGAGGCTTCTCAGAGAGTCATTCACAGCTAAAGATTTGTTTAGCTACACTGAATCTCTCTGGAGGACTTCAACTTGTTAACTTCAGAAGCAGCCTGCAGAGACTAGCCTCAAAAAGATCACACTTGCTTTTGTGAACACTCCCCAGTATTTATTTACCTTCCATCAGCAGCTGAAATTCACTACAGAGATGCACTGTTGGGTATACTGTATTGAACTCTGAACATTTTGCATTGCACATGGACTGAAGTTCACCCAGCTGGAGCTTAGCACTCCTGCTGGAATCACTGGAACAGGATCCATAGCACTGCTAGGATGACTGCAGGATTGTTTTCCAAGTGTCCCATTGAAGTGCTCTGTTTGAAGGCCACCAGGATGCTGCCATACAAAGGACTGCTGTGCCCCAGCACCTTCAGAACCCACTCACTGTGCAGCCGTGCTGGCACAGCTCCTTCTCTCACTCCAACTGCTCCTTGTATCACTGGAGCAGCAGTGGGAGCTGGGCTTTTGTGATCAAGCTAAACACAGAGAATGAGGATTCTCAACTTTTGAGAGCTATTGTCAACTATTTTTGATTCTCACATAGTAACAACAAGAAAGGAAGCTGGCCTTTTCATCTCAAACACATAATAAAGCTGGATTTTGTGACAAGAACACAGGAAAAAAACCATACTTCTGACAGAACTTATTATCAGGGCCTTTTTCTAACTTCTCCTGTTCTACTGTATTTCATCAGATCATTGTGCTTTCCTCCCTGAAACATGTCCATGATATCTTCAAATTTTATCAAAATAAAACTTCTACGCACTCGTATAAGCCAAAAGAACAGTTAGAGTTACTTGAAAGTTTTGGTGGGACCTTTCACAATTTATGCTTCTGCCAAATTTTTTCTCACAGACTATCTTTGTAGCATAAATCAGCCATCCTTTTATAAATGTAGAATACAGAAAAAAAGACTCTTCAAATTAACTTCAGCAAAGGTGCAACAAAGTGAATCATAAACATCAAAAAAATCTTTAATACCATTCAGAGCTAAAAACAACACAACTGCCAGGTAGAGTTGATTTCCAAAGTAAACCATAAAGTATGGACAGACAGCCCAGTACAAATCCAGGAGCACAGCATTTCCACAATCTTCTAACAACGGCCAAGCCCTAGAAACCTAAAATTTCCTATACAACCATGTCAAACATGACTTAACAAAATGAACTTGCAAAGGTCAAGTCAACTTGCAAAGATTGGTAAATATGTTTTAGCACTGAAATAGTCTCTTTACCGAACAGAAAAGCCACGGTCAGATTTTAGAGACCATATTGAGACAAAGGTGTGATGAACAGAGTACTAAAAATACCAGTTATTTTTCCAAATGACCAAATTCTTAGCGTGTTACATAAACTACCTGCAATGCAGTATGTCAAATACTTTATGCTCTGTTATAACCTAAGTAAAGTGTGAGAAATGTTAGCCACCACATGAAACAATTTTTACATAACCCTCAATTAAGTAAACATCAGAGCATCCTAGTTTCAAAATGCAGTTAACCATGATTCCTTTTCAAAAACACTGCGCCTTTAGACAGGAAAAAAAAAGATTCCTGTTTGTTATATTCCAATATGAGGAATATGCTTTCTCAAGCATTCAATCAACAGACTTGCAGCTAAAAATTACAAGCAATTAATTTTGCTCATACTAATTATATTGTGGCATTAGACTAACAAAAAACAAGGCACTCTGCCCTTTGGGGCAGTGTTCTGTAGAATTCTGCATAATAACTATATTTTGGCTCAAAATTAATCCCAAAGCCTGCTGAATAAGTAATGGGAACAGTTTTTAATTATTATCAAACTCTAAGAATAGGAGAGGAACAACGTTTGCACTTTCTCATTTATTGTTTATTAAAGTAAAGAAAAATACAGAATTTTACAGTTTAAGTTAGAAGCTGTTTATAGGCAGATATTGATTTCTGGAGAGTTTTTCTTTATTTCTTCAGCTTACGCCCATTCAGAAGGGCATTCTGTGCTTCTGCATTATCTGACACATTATCTGAACATCTTTCTAAAGCATGATGATTGCACAGGACAGTGACAGTTGTATTTGTGAGAATACCCATTTAACCAAGCACTGCAATACCCATTGTTCTTTCTGCTGAACTCAGTAGAACAGAAAAAAATGCAGTATGGTAAGACTTTGCCAAATACATTAAATCACAGCATAGACAACCAGTTCAAGAAAAGCAGCAATTTCTCTACTTAAAATACACAACTGATAGTGTACACATGGAAATTTCTAATCTGAACAAAAATATTTCAGTGAATTCTATCTCCTGCTTTCTATGTAACAGGCAGCAACAAAACCAAGACTTCTGGAAAGAACCAGCATTAGTTTACTGAAAAAGTAATGACATATTTGACCAGTCTACACATTCCCAAATTACACTTCAATCCTTCCCAGCTGATGGCACTTCATGTGAGGAGACTTGGTCTCTCAAATTCTCTGAAACTGAGTTTGATTTTACTTCACAGAATGTCAAAATGAAGTCTTAAAACACAGAAATCTCTGTATTCTCCTTTATCTCAAATACTTGCAGCAATTAAATCTTAGAATTACTTTGGAACATTTGGCAGCTGTTTACTTATTTGAGTAATAAAGTCCTGAAATTTCCCCTCTACTTCACATCAATACTTGAGCCAAGTGAAAGCTGTTCCCCTAAACATGGAAATAACTTTAGGGAAAAAATACAGGAAAAACTCTGACTTTTAGCACATAGTAGGAATAATTTCTTTGTAGCAACGTCATAACACAGTTTTCCCTTTCATGAAGTAGGCTCAACAATATCCAGTATTTTAAGTATCTTTATAGTATTGATGGTGGCTGCGTTAACTCTTGTGGTGTCAGTAACACCTGAAGAGAAGTCTTTCTTACAGCAACATAACATGCAATCAACCTGTTCTACTAGTCAGGGAAGAATCAGTGGCACGAGTTATTGTATTTTAAGAGGAAAATGAACCCTTATCTCTGTTTCCAAAGAAAAAATCAAATCCTGGGAAGCCATTTCTGCTTGCTTCAAAAAAGTCCAATTCATCAGTTGCATTTTGGAGTTCCAAAATAAATAGACTTCTGCTGCACAGCGATGTCACCTATTCCCCAGCTTTCAGGAGATGTTATGAGCTCCCAACACGATCTCTGGGAATGAGCCGTAGATCCGAACCATGCTTTAGAAACACATTTCCTAAACAAAGAAAGAAAACAGGATGTATTACTAACTAAGAATATACAATGTTCCCTCAATAAACACATTTAAAGGCTAACAGTGTTAAGTCAGTGTTTAACAGCTTCATAGTAATTCCTCTGACATACCAGAAATAAAGTTTTCACACTTCCACATCATTTTACCTTGCCTCTCTTTTTCCAAAGACCTCTTTATTTGAAATGAATATGCTAGGCCATGCGAAGTGCAGCCTTTCAAACTCTGCAGTTCCACACTTGAATGCCTCATTTTGCTTATAAGCCATAATAATTCCAAGAACAGAAAATGAAGTTTTACTTTTCCACAATTATTTTTTTCTCTTGAGGTCATTCATACATTCATTCATTTTTAGTTCTCTCCTTGATTCAGTACTTATTAACTTCTAACTTCAGAACCGCAATTGTATTTTTCTTTTAGAAAGGTTCTCCAAATGTCCAATGATAAGTTAGTCACATTTTAGCTGATTTCAGTCTCATTTAGTTGAAAGGGATAAAAATCCCTTTCAACTTCTTATTTACTCCTGTATTGCCTTAATTATCATAGTCTTTTCAAGAAGACATAATAAAAATTAGAAGTTTCTAATATTTAGATGTGTTGATTTTTTTAATGTATTCAGGTTGCTATTTTTTTATTAAATGTAACATATGAAAATTAAACCACATCACTAAGTGATGTATTTACTTAATAATATATGGAAAATTACTTTTTTACTTCATACTACTACTGCACAGAATCAACTATATTTGATTCCTTATTCAACCTTGAATTAACTTCTAAAACAGCGTAATTCTATTTCTCTCTTGAGCATCCCATTCCAGAGATGTAGAGTGCTCTCACAAATAAGATTAAGATACTTGACATCCATTTAAATGGTCTGTGTATTAGAACAAAGCTACCCTTTTTTGAACTTCAGCAAGTGGATCAGGATGAAAATCATTGTATATATTCAACATAATGACCCTCAGAAAATCAATTCAAAATAACATGTTATCAGAAGACTTCCTGATCTTACAGACCTGCCAAGACCTGGTACTGAAGAGATCTATAAAACCCACTGAATGCAAACTTGTCTCACCAGCAAAAGAGAGAACTGCCTACTAACCTTACTATTCTAGATTGGAAACATCCTTTTGTAATGGCCATCATAAAATTCTGAACAGGCCTCAGCTGCACCTCATGGAGACAGTAGCTCACCTCACCTTGGTCTGTTTTCATCATTAATATTACACTGGTTTTATTAAAGTTATAGCATACTACTCCTTGAACTAGCAAGGATTTAAAATTGAAATCAATACAGAGATTAAGTGCTAAGCCTAGCTCTTTCAGTTTTCATTTCCCCTGCTCCATGAAATCATGTAAGGAAAATGAAAGTCATACTTGAGTGCTTTTTCCAGAAAGGAAGGGAAATTGTGCAACAGTACAAAACCTCTGAAATCCCCAGGGATTACTAAAATTTTATTCCCATGTATCTTATTTTGGAAGTTTTTGAAGACTAAAGTAACAACAAAACCGGTAGGAACTCTGATATATGAAAAGCAAATAGAAAGAAGGGAAAAGAAGTAGATTTTGAGATACCAATTAATGAGGCTGAACAGAAGATTAAACCTAAATTATGCATGTTTACTTGTAAACTGAGGAGGAATTTTGGTCTGAGCACTAGGTTTGGTGTAGGCTGTATTCTTGTTTCATTCGGGTTGATTTTGGAGGTTTGTTTTCTTGTAGATTGGTTCATTTTGTTCCAATTGAGGGTAAAATCACACAGCATTGCCAGAACACCTATGCTAAAAAAACCATAATCCATGTGCCTAATTTTACATCTGCAGAATAAGGCAGTGATGACAACATTTTGCATCCAGATGCTTTTAATTTACCTGTTTCTTGATCATGTGCTGCTGTCTTTTACTACAGTGTATTTCCTCAATATATAAGAGCTTAGGAGAGGTAAAGCAAATTAACTGGAGATGGGAATTCAATATGCACAGCTGCAAGTACATTGAACTACTGTATGGATGCCTTCACTCAGCAGTCAAGTAGTTCTAAATACACTTACTTTAAAGGATTAAGCTACAACTAATTTAAGCTACATAATACAAAATGAAAGCATACTGCTGAGGAAGAGAAACAGCCTAAGTATACCTTAAGCAATTTTACCATTTTGCCTAAGTATTCATCAAGTGGTCATGTGAAAATGTGGCTTTACGTGTGGACGATGATCTAGTAACTAAAGTAAATTATTAGATTTATCATCTGTTTTTAATGCATTTGGTCATGGGAATCATGATACGGACAGCATCAGCTGAGAAATCTGCCTGAGGCAGTACACCTGTGAAATCATAATCCAGGTCTACTGAGGCAGGACAGAAGTCTCTGGTGGAGCAGAAAGCCAAACATTTATTTGATCTTCATTTTCAAATATTGTTGATGCAATCACAGACCTCAGAAACAGGTCTCTACACTTAAATGGTTTCTTTTATAACTCAAAAAAATTCCCCAAACTAATGTCAAGCAGCTGCTCTTACCATCAGATACTGTTCTGTGCTCTGCAAGGATTCACTTTATACTCTCCAGTTTACACAGCAAGGTATGCTGATAATACTGGTTTTATTTTTCCTGTGGTACCTTCAGTAATGACTGGCAGTCAAAGGGCATAAATGAGACGGATGGATGGATGCATGGATTTCATGCAAAAAACAGAAGTGCAGCATGTCTCCATCAACCATTCATCATGTTTGCAAGTAGGAGTAAAATTATTCAGTTTTCACTGGATGACTGGATTCCATAAGCAGCAAAGCCATTTTTACTAGTACTTAGTAGGTAAGAAATGTTCACAACTTTCTATCAAGATACTCTGTTCCACTCTCTTCGCAAATGGTTTAAGATTAGAGTACTGTCATTATTCCCCAATTAGTTTAAAAGTATAGCTTTCCAAGAACAAGTCCACACAATCTGCCTTTGGACAGCAGACCATTATTGGTACAATTCAACCTCTGTACTCTGTTTCCATGTATTTCAGGAGGTGATGGGAAAGGGCCTTACACATTCCTGTGACAGAGATAAACTCTTCTCTCATAGCCAGCCCTGACATCTGAAATCAGGGATTTCTGACATGGAAGCCCTTGCTGAGAACAAGAGCTATATCAGCAAGAATCAAAAAATGTTTGATTTGAAAGAGACCTTTATGACCACCTAGCTCCAATCCAACTCTTCTGAAAACGCACTCCCCAAAGCCCCTGGAGTTTCTGTTCTAAAATTCTTACTTTTTTTAACATATCTCATGAGAAGTGTTGCTAGAACAGCAAGTACTACTGAATTAGATAGAGCAGGGGGGAAATATAGCTGTAACTTATTACTGCAGTAGCATGTAATACTGTATTGCTTTTAGACTGCACCTTAAATACAAAGCTCTGAAGATCAGAAGCTCACCACTTTTTCACAGAACTAAATAAACACTGAACACAAAACCCACTGTTTTTTGGATTTAACCTTTGACACACTACAATAACTGTAGTTTTCAACTACTGGGTAATGCTCCTCTCATTTAAGACGACAAAACCTAAAATGTTTTTTTAGGTTTTGTCCTGAGAGAAAAATAACAAGTTTTAAATACTGGGATTCATACACAGTAACTTACCTGCTGTCTGTGCAGGATTTATTCCTATACCATCTAGGAAGAAGGAAAAAAAGAGAAAAAAGAAGATGTAACAGACATATTACAATTTATACATTAAACTTGCAGCTCAAAAAACATACCAGCAAGATACAACTATTACATCAGGTCATCATGCAGCTATTTCCTATAGCCAAAAACATGGGAACTGACAGGAAAGCTTCAGCATAGAGAAGTCCAAGCTATATATTTGGACAAAACTGAATTAGTGATTTAGTATTTTCACCCCATGCATAAGAAATTTAAATAATGCTGCAATATTATTAAATTCAATTTGCAGTAAGTAGAGTTTGTGAAACATGAGACAGTATTGATTTTATCAATAAACTTTCATGGAAATCTCAATTAAAAAACTATTAAAAATATATATAAACTATATTCTTACCGTTTGTTATAATGGCACTTGTTGCTGCAGGAACTTTGAACTAAAGGAAGTAAGAGTAGGACAGCATAAGAGACATAGTTAAAGCAGAAAATATATGGGTAATATTAAATTTATAATTTTAGCTGGATCACATACAAAAAAATTAGAAAAGTGGCCCTTGAGATTTATAGATATAAGTAACTTTAATGGAAATGGATGACTATTTTAGTAGTAATTCCACAAATGTAATGCAAATTCTTTTTCTAACTATTGTGCAAACATACACCTGAGACATGTACCAGGCAGCTCTAAAATATGAAGGAAAAAACCCAATAGATACCACACACTATAAATGAGTTTTTTTCTAATTAGGACAAGTCTGGTTATGAGTTGGCAAATTCAAGGTTTTTGCGAGATGTCTCATTAGAAACTTGCTAAGGCCAAATAGCCAGAACTTAAAGACTTCTCTGCCCTGAGAGTTTTAATCACAGAGAAGAAAATGCATTTCCCCTGAAGAACAACTAATAACTTTGCCCAAATTTCGGTGTTTCCCATATATGTATAACTTAAAGTACTGTGAAACTGGTTCTTGAATCACAACCCACTACATAAGTTAATGTTAAGCTATGCAGTTCAAGGAATGAAAAAACATTCATATAAGACAAAAGTTATCTGTCATTCTTTTCAATGCCAGTTCACAAAGTGCTTCATTCCTGGGGAAGAGATTAACAATATTTTTTTGCTCTTTGCTAACAAAGCCCTTCATTCTGGTCTCAAAGAGATGCAAAAATCTTCTGTGCTGATCCAGAACAGCCTGAGGTCAAACTCCCATAGATACTCAAAATACTCACACCAATTGAACGAATGGCATCCTAAATGTGAATATTTAAGTCAGTAATGATTCTCTAAATCCATTACTCAGATGACCCTATCACTAGCTAACATTAAGTTCCAGGAGCAGGTGAAGTTAACAGGTTTAATGGCAACCCCCACCACTGAAACTGAGAAATGGCACCTCCCTTCAACATCTACAACTACTCAGTCACACTCATTTCTGGTACCTCATACTTGCTTGTTAAACTTTCAGTCTAGGTCTCTATGTATGGGTTGTGCTGGCACAGCTGTATTAATATAGAATGGAAATAACTAGGGAAAACATAGTAAAAACCCCCAATTAAATCATCAAATATCTTTAACAGCAAGCAATATTCTGTATAATGTTCTCTCCAAGTAAATTTACAACAAAACCTCCCCTCACAAGCTAATAATTTCTGTCACATTGTGGTGCAACAGTAACAATATAAGGAGACTCAAGATGCAGAGTCTCTAATCCTTCCTAACTATTTCATTACAACTGCAATGCTCAAACAAAAGAAATTTTCAATAACCCCAAACTTCCCAAGTTTTCCTAAAAAGACAGAGGGATAATTGCAAGAACAGACTCTCAGCTGATTTTCTGCCAGTGAGATGAAGAGACTCATCATGCTTCTGAGCACTCCATTTTACTGTTTACATCCAGTGAATGTCTCTCAATCTTTGCATGCTTAATCTGAAAAAACATGACACATCTCTTCAAACACGTTATGTGGGCAATTTAAACACCTAATGATATAGGAGTCCATGTGAAAGATCAACACACAGAAACTCACAAACACACTATCCACATTTTCCCTTAAGTCAGTTTTCTGATTCTGTCCTATATGGCTGATCTCAATACCTTCCACGATTAAAAACTCTGCCAAAGCCAGAGATTACTAGAACTGAATGTGGAAAGAGTTTATTGATAATTCTGAAGAACTTTTCAGATATTCCATATAATAAATTTCAGAATTAAGTATTGAATAGCAGTACCTTTTAATTATTTTCTTAAATTTTTAAATCAATACGATAAAATAGTTAATTACAAAACCAGAAATCACCTCAATGCCATCTGCTGATGCATAAATTGAGCAAGGATCACTAAGTTTAGGATTCTGCAACTTCTGCCAGGCCCCCACTGTGACCAGTAAAGCTTGTTGACCATCTGTGACCAACAGCAGTTCCTTGAGCTGAATTAACCACTGCATTTTTATAATTAAAAAAGCTTTAGTTTTCAAGAACATGCAAAATGTTAAAACCTAACATCATCACTCTCTACTTACTTCTTCTGCAGCAAACTTGAGGACAGCTGTGAAAGGTGTGCTCTCAGGCACGCTTAACCTGAAATCACAACACAAGTAAATGCATGGCTGCCAAAACAAACCCAAAAGCAACTTTATCTGCTGTTAAACTAATGACTGAAACTCCACTTTTAGCAATGGAAATGCTTTTGCCAAAGCTATGCAAGTACTATTCAAGGGGAGAACAGGTCCCTGGGGGGTGTGAGGTGCTTCAAGAGAAACATTTTTAGCAGAGAACAGGAACACCTCTAAGTGTCAGCAGACGTGGCAACTCTCAGGAGGTGTGGGATTAAGCTCCACAGCAATATCCTCTCCAGGAGGAGAGAACTCTGCCTCAAGCTGTGGCAGGGATGGTTCAGGCGGAACATCAGGAGAAATTTTTTCACTGAAAGGGCTGTCAGGGTGGAGTCACAGTCCCCGGAGGTGTTCAAGAGAGGCCTGGAGGCGGTCCGCAGTGCCACGGTCTGGCTGACAAAGCAGTGATCGGGCAAAGGCTGGGTTCAACGATTTCAGAGGTCTTTTCCAACCTGAATGACTCTGGGACTCTGGGGAAGAGGCACACGGCAGTGGGGCAAAGCGGGAAAGCCCCGAGAGCAGGGCTAACCACGGACATCGGCCGTCACTCCACACAGGGGGAGGGAGACAAGCGCCGTTCCCGGGGGCGGAATGCCCCACCGGGATGCCCCTTTAGAGGCCACCCGCGACGTGCCCCGTTTTCACTTCCCACCGCCCCTCGCAGCGCCGGCACTCACACTTTGTAAGGCAACCGGGGGTCTGAGGTGAGCGTCACTTTAAAGGTGACCTTGGACCTGTGGAGAGAGCAGAAGGTGAGGGCAGGGTGAGAAAGCGCGGGGGCTGCGGGACCCCCGGGCTGTCTGTCGGTCCGTCCCTCCGTCCCTCCCTCCCTCACTCACATGGTGCTGCCGGGGCCGCCGCCGCTCCCACGACACGTCCGCGCCCCCC
>NW_005054322.1:6924590-6946700 GCF_000277835.1 Geospiza fortis
CGCCGGAGAGGAGACGGAGGGGGGACGAGGAGGGAGCGGGGCCGGGCCGGGCTGGGATCGGCGGGCTGTGGTCACACAGGGAGTATGTAGGAGTGGGGGGTTTGGTAACCGGAGGCCATGTCTAGGGTGCTGAGTCCAGTTGTGGACTCCTCAGTGTAAGAGGCTCCTGGAGAGGGTCCAGCGCAAGAGCGCGAAGGTGGTGAGGGGTCTGGAGCATCTTAGGAGAGGGAGAGAGGAGAGCTGGGCCTGTTCAGTCCAGAGAAATGACTGAGAGGGGATCTTACTAATGCATATAAATGCCCCAAAGATGAGTGCCAAAAGAATGGTGCCAGACTTGTCAGTGGTGCCCAGCGACCTCCTGGTTTTCTGCTCCTCCCCAGCGGGTGAGGAGCGATGGGCAGGAACTGAAACACAGGAAGTTCCATCTCGACATGAGGAACAACTGCTTTACATTGAGGGTAACAGAGCCCTGGAACAGGCTGCCCAGGGAGATCGTGGAGTCTCCCATTCTGGAGACATTCAAAACCCACCCGGACACATTCCTGTGTAATATTCCAGGGGACCGTACCCTGCCAGGGTTTTGGAGTAGATGATCTCCAGAGGTCCTTTCCAACGCTAATAATTTTGTGATCCTGTTTTGCTCTCAAACCAAAATGGTCTGCAGGTACTTGTTAAAAGTTATGCAGGCAAAAGTGGATGCAAACACTGATTCCTATCCCCTTAATATTTAAAACTGTTCATATCTTTCTTGTGATCAGGGAGCTAGAACAGAAGTTTTGTTTGGATAGTGATGGATACTTTTATGGCAGAAAAACAGGAGGTTCCAGTTTGATTTGTCTGTGACTTGACAAATCAATTTCCCTTTCATTAGGTGCCATAGGACTGCAAAGTAGTTTTTGTCTTTAATAGTAATGTATCCATGTATCTGCTAATGTAGGTGATGATTGAGCTTTCAACTCTGATATTTCAGTATTTTCCCTGTAGAAGACATTTTGTCAGATTTGCCCAGTTTCTGCTCTCTGCAGGAAGGACAGCATTCACTGCTGGTGAAGTGCCTGGTGCCACACACTGCTTGCCAAACTGGTCATGGCAAAGCATTTATTGTGTTCACCTTGACTGGGGTCTCATTAGGATTAAGGTAGATGCTGTACAAAAGGCAGGTGATACATTAGAGTCATTAGGTTTTTTCCTAAGGACTGGCTTCTTTCCCAGGTATGAAATCCAGCTTTTCACTCTTGTGCTGTTCTTATATGAACATGGACCAAACTGAAAAAAAAAAAAAATTAAAAACCCAAGAATTTCACTATCAACTTGTCCGATGGTATTCATATTTCCCAGTATCTCCTGTGTTTATGTTACTGTGTCTTTTTTCATAGCTGTATTGAATTTAGGGGTTGTACACATCTTGTAATCCATTAATGATCTCATGGCTGTTTCATCCCCCTGCTTTTAAGAGATCACACCTGAAATTGGAGCTAATTAATAGTCATCTCTTAGTATTTAACCCTGCATTTAGTGCATTTAGCTAAATGTCATCCTGTATTTATGATTGCCCTTTTCAAAATCAGCTGGTTTTTTATGTATGTATGATGTTATGGCTTTGACTTATGTAGCTCTCTTATCTGCAGCTTTCATTAATGCATTGCTGTCTCCTGTTTTCCAAGTGTTGAATGCAGATGTGAAATAAAAGACTGATCTTTTCAGCACTTGATTTCTGGGTTCTCACTACAAGTACTTCCCCTCTGAGGAAATAAGCAGATCCAAATCTTCCTGTTGTTGGAACTGCACTGTGTTTAGTACCCAGATTTACTTGGTTAAATCCAGTTTCAGCTTATGTGTACTATAGTGCCTGGAACAGAAATCCAGGCCTGGCTAGTCCTGTGTTCTGGCCATGTGGTCTTGTCCTCTGTCAAGCAAAGGAACCAACACTTGTGAGCAGGTAAAGGATCTGTTCAGGAAACTGATCTGGCAAAATCCCCCAAATTTCCTTTTAGGTGATTTAGTGTGGTTGTCTTCAGAAACCACCAACAAAGAAGGACATGAGGAAGCACAGCTAGTTGGCAGTGATGCTGTACTGCACCTTAGGCCAGCTTGAGATGCTGTGGAGCTGTATTCTGAGCAGGCGTCAAGAGTTTCATGGTAATGCCAGGGGGTGGTGGGCTGACCCTGGCTGGATGCCAGCTGCCCAGGGAAGCTGCTCTGTTACTCCCCTCCTCAGCTGGGCAGGGGAATGAAAACATGAAGAAAGGCTCGTTGTTGAGATAAGGACAGGGAGAGTTCAGTCACCAGTTACTGCCATGGGCAAAACAGACTCAACTTGGGGAAATTATTTATCATCCTTTCACAAATTACTCCAGTGTGGGTCCTTCCCAGGGATCACAAGTCCTGCCAGCAAACCAACTGTGGCACCTGGAGCACCTCCTCCTAGTCCTCCACTGACCTTGGTGCTTGCAGAGTGGTTTCTTTCACATATTCTCACTCCTTTCTCTGCTGTTCTGTGGTTTTGTTTTTTTTTTTTTTTCTCCTCCTTAAGTCTGTTTTTCTAGAGATGCTGATGGGCTGTTGCTGATGGGCTCAGCTTTGCCCAGCAGCAGGTTCATCCTGGAGCCATCTGGCATTGGCTCTGTCAGACATGGGGAAGCTTTTGACGGTCTCACAGACATCCCTGTAGCCCCTGCCACTGCCAAAACGTTGCCAGGCAAACCCAACACACAGGATCAGGATCTTCTGATGTACAGTCAAGCATCCAAGTGATTTCATGAAAGGAAGGCCTTTTTAGTGCTGCAAATTCAGAATTTTCCTAAGCTATTTCAACCTGTTCAAAGAGCTGGCAGGGTTGATTTTTTTTTCCTTTATGAGAATTTACAGTGAATAGAGGAAGGAGAATGTGCATGATTTTTCTCTTTTAATTGGGAGAGTTAATGGGACTCATCCTGTCTGCAAACAAGCCAGGGATGGTTTAGAGGATTGTATTTCACTCATGGGTTTATATACAACAATATTCTCTTCAACACCAGAAAAACTGCTTCATTTTAAAAAAAGTCTGCCCTCCTTTCCCTGTGAGTGAAGCCAGAGAAAAAAATTTAATTCCTCATAAAATTTGTTTTTTCTACAGCTCTTAATTATCCAGACTCAAATATGTTGTGTTACAGCAATGAGACCTAACTTTGACTTTCCTAGCTGTGTAAATGACAAAAGGAATGACAATTTCAGCAATTAATGAAAACAGTTGGGATCTGGCAATATGTAAACACAGTTGTTCAACTGAAAGCTTTTAGGTTAAGAAAATGAAGAAAAAAAATTACAAACCAGAAAATAACAATATAGCCCCCTGGATACTGTGGATATTACTGAGATGAATACCTCTGACAACTCTTTTGACAAGACCTGCTAGTTGTTAATAGCATTGCAAGAGAAAATAACTGCAGTAAATAGAAGCTATTCATCCCACGTGCCTATATTCCACCTGGCTGGGCCTAGTGTAATTGAGTTGAGAAAAATAAGCAGATCAATAGCCACAGCACAGAGTAGAAAGTACTGGAAAACTGTGTTTATTGTTATTTAGCCTGCTTTTATTTTTTCCAGTTTGTTTCCTCTCCTCCCTTGCTGTAGTCTGTTAGCTACAATATATTGCTGAGCATTCAAGTAGAGCTGCCCCATGATACAGAACTGGGACTCAAAATTTCCTGCTCCTTCAACATCAAGTCAACATGACCACTTTGGAGTCTGGCCATAAAATTAAGCATTAAGTGTTTGTATTTTTGAAAGATTTCTCCTTTGCTCCTGTGACTTAAATCTTCTAACCTTTGTTGCATTTCTATGCTCATGAGTGCATGTGCCATTTGAAGAATGCCAGTTTTTGTGCCCATGTGGAGGAAGAGCTTATTACATAAGCATCTATGCTAAGTACTCTACAGAAGTATCAAATATGTAATTTTAAGAAATGCAGTAAAACGTCTTCCACCTGCAAAATTTGCTTTTAGCTTGTCAGTTTTGGACTGAATAATGAATGTTTGACTTCTAGAAATCTTTGGTGAAAAGGTACCCAGTTCAGCCTTTTAGCAGGTATTGTTTTCTCTAGGTCTGGATTGAAGGCACTTGAGATGGTAGTTCATGTTCGGACTCAGGTGTTTAATTTAGTATTTCTTATCAGTAAAACAGTCTCACAACCATGAGTTTGGCAGCTTTTCATTAGCAAGGCACAAAATGCCTCACAATCTCTTGTTACAAGGTCTTTTAAGACTAGACTATCCAATTAAGAAAGGACACCTAGATTTTTTTCCCTTTTAACCCAATAACTGATCCCTGGAAGCCCGCAATGCAGACTTTGTGTCCAGTTACAAAACATCACCCAAACCCATGAAGAAGAAGGAAGAAGGTAAAGAAGAACAACCTGCCTCCACCCTAAAACCTCCATCTTGCTTCATATTTATTTCTATGTTCTAATCCCAAACTCTAAGGTTTTCACCCTGTGATTTTACACACTTCTAACCAACCACACACCCATAATCCCAGTACTATCAATTTTGGAAGCCTTCTTCACAGCCTCAGATCAAATGCAGTATTCTCTTGTGGGTCTGTGCCTTTAAGCACAGAAAGTTTAAAATTCTCAGCATCCAGGGTTCCAACAAGCAGATACCATAAAGTTAGGTCTTGGTATCAGCCTACTTTTCTTCTATGCTTGCAGTGAATTAAATAATGAGCACTGCCAAGCAATGTGTTACAGGAGAGAGAGGCAGAAGAAACACAGCATTTCTTCAACCAACCATTTCCATACAAAGCACATGGAACAGTCTGATCCCTTCAGGTCTTAGTGAGGCTGGGATTCCACCAGGGAGATTGAGTAACTCCCTTGAAAAAGGAAAGTTTCTGTTTTTTACCCCCACTTTTGCATTGCAATCTGTTCCTGGCCTTCTGGCTACTTCTTGTCCAGTCTTTCTACTTGGGGGACCCAGCAGTGAGTCAGTTCAAATCAGCAGAAGACCTGGATGTTTCCCTGCTGACTCAAAGCATTGAATGACTTCAGGGGATGGTCTGAGCTGACACAGCAGAGGAGGCAAGATCTTCCCCTTTTGTTGGCAGGGAATCAGAGAATCATAGAATTCTTTAGGTTGGAAAAAACCTGTAGGATCATAGAGTCAAGTGTTAATATGTTTGGGCTTAAAGATCTTGGGAATAAGGTTTCCTCTTGATATAATTTCCTGTAGTTGGAATGCTGGAGTCTTCCTTTGGCTGGTATATCCCCTTAAATCTCCTTTGACGCAGCATGATGGCATCTCTTGGCCTGATTTTCCAAGCTCATCAATGTGAGCCTCTGTGACCCATCCCAGTGCACAGAGGTACCTGCTTTGCTGCAGGGTCCTCCTGTCAGCAGAACTCATTGGTGTTTCTCAAGCAGTCTGGTAGGATCCTTCTGTAGGAAGTTCAGTCCTCCAGAAAGGAAACAGTAGCTCTGCGTCATCTAGTAAGTTGTTTTTGTTGCTGTTTGTTACTCCCCAATAATCGAGCAGATTCTATGCTTTCTTTTTTTTCTTTTTTCCTTTTTTCTTTTTTTTTTTTTAACAGAATTACTGGTGTAACATACCACATTAATTTAGCCTATTTAAACCAGCCTGTTCATACACCCCAGTAAGAAAACCTTAACCTTCTTTAAACAGGAAGTTTCCACTTTCATGAGCCTGCAGCCCATATGAGACTTTTGTTCCTTGTTGTGTGATGGCATTTCTCTGTAAAATATAGGCATACATTGAGGTTTTAAAAAACGTTGTTAAGCCAGAGATAGAGGAAGATTATAACACTTTAGAAATGCCATGCAAAGTTAATCGTCAGACAGTTTGACACGTCTTCATAATCTTCCTCTAACAAAACAATAATTAAAACCTATTACAGTTCTCTTGTGTCACAAACATTTGACTAAAATAATTCATCAAAATAAGATGATCACATACAAGTGTCGTATTAGTCATATAGAAATCATAATGCTAGGTATCTAGACCCCACAAATTATATTTTATGCTTGTATGTGGTTAAATAGTACAGATAACTACATATCAAACAAAGATTAATCTTCTGAAGAACCAGCACTGGATTTTTTTTCAATTGCTTTGAAAAAGTAATTATTAAGAAATCTTTATAATAATCAAAATGATAATTCAAGAATCAAGCAATATGATAATAGGAAATAGCCCCAGGTTGTGCCAGGGGAGGTCTAGATTAGACATTTGGAAAAATTTCCTCACCGAAAGGGTTGTCAAACACTGGAACAGGCTGCTCGGGGAAGTGGTTGACTCACCATGCCTAGAGGTATTTAAAAGACATGTAGATATGGCAATGAGGGACATGGTTTAGTGGTGGACTTGCCAGGGTTATGGTTATGGTTGGACTGAATGATCTTAAAAGTCTTTTCCAACCTAAACAATTCCATGATTCTATTATAACAAGCATTTATCAGGGTGAAAGTGTAAGGTGGAACCAAAATTGTGTACTCTTTCTTGTATCTGACGTTTTTTGTCATGGAATTTGATTCATGTGTAGGGGCATGACACTGTTACATATATATAGTGTGTCCTATTTTCAAGAATTTGTATGAAATAATTTTCCTTCTGAATAATTTTCCAGGTGAATAGGTTTTTGGGTATCCCAGTCATCTTAAAAGTATTTTGATTTATCTCTCTTTTGTCATGATGACAATTATGGATGCTTTTAGTGATGGCAATGCTTTTGTGATACTTTGCTTTTATATGCAGGAAATGGTTTTAAAATGTTTTCCATAAGAGTCATATCCGTGTTTTAATTGGGCACTAAGAAATGAAATTCCATCTTTTCTTTTGAGCCTGTTTAATAAACTGTAATTATTCAAGTCTAAGGGGAGGTCACCCATTCTTCTGGTGAGGAAAGAAAGATTTTTTTTTTGGAAGGTATGGATATAAAGAAAATATATCCAGATCTAGATATTAACCTTTTCACTGCAATTGTTAACTTTATCAAAATTATTTTTGTTTGATTATACCATGAGGACAGTTATGATAGAATATTTTATTACTCTGCTTTGGAAAATTGTGAGGAGATTGTATTTTGTCAGCTAGTCAGCAGTCTCAGAAAATACATATACCTTTATCACCTGTCTGCTGCAACCAGTAAATTCTGTGATCTGAGCATGCTGGTCTGAAATGGCCCAGCATTTATTTCATATAGTTATGCAGATTCTTTTCTCTGGTAAACTGCTCTGTGTGTTGATTTTCTTGTGCCCATCATCAGTTTTACTACTTTTATGTGTTGCAGTGGGTTAGCTTGCTGCTGGAGATAAAATCACCTTATTTACAGTATGATTCAGAGAACTGGACAATACACACAAACATATTGCAGACTCCAACAGTAAAATGTAGGAGTGTGCTGAAGCATAAATTCAGGGTAAGAATATTTTTATTGTAATATCCCTTTTTTTCTGTAGAGAATAAATACCAATCCAACCAAAGCATTTTTCCAATACTATCAGGGTGGTTTTCTTTTTGTGCTGTTTCATTTCTTAAGCAGGTTGGGCTTTACATGCAGATTTAAATTGTTACCAGTGCTGTGAAAAATTTAGTGAGAGTTTTTCATCCAAAATTTCATACTTTATTTTGCAGCAAGAGTCCTGATTGAGCTCCTACTGCAATTTAATTATTCATAACATGCCTTGGCTATTAGATTTTCTAACAAGGAATGCTTTTTTTTATAAACTTTAAATAAATCAGGTTATTCTAGTGACTTCACAGTTAACATTTAACTAAAAAGAGCTACAATATCCTTGTCGAAGTGAAGCAAGAAATTAGGCCAAATTATGTTTCCTTTTTTGAATGTAAAGACTGGTAAAGAGAAGGAGACTAAAGAAGAAATTATTTTTGGATCCAGGAAGTTGTGATTCCAAGAGGCCTAGTACATGATTTCAACTGTGATATCTTTCACAGTTCTTTAAACAAAGTGACCTTGTATATATTATCTTTTTTCATGTGTTATGAAGATACCTCTTGTATTTTTCCTCTCCATTTTGTTCTCTTTGATGGCAAGCCCAGAAGAGAGTTTATATAATCTGCAGGTATTATTGCAAGAGGCCAGTCTTCACTGTCATGCAGCTGAGGTTACACAGATCACTGGTTTAGTGTTTGAAGGGATTGGAAGAGAGATTTACAGAAGGTGGTGCATCTCTGTGAAAATGAAAGAGAAGTGTAAACTTGTGTTTGCAAAGGCTGGACTTTTAAATTGCCAAAGCTTTTTTTTTTTTTTCTTTTTTTTTTGACAAAAAGATAAACACGACCTTTAATTTTCATCATCTAGAACAGGCCTTTCTAACCTGCTGTGGTTGAGGACACCAGCCTTCAAATTGTGGCTCTGTTTATCAGGATTTGCATTCTAATTTCTTTGGGTACAAAGCCAAGTATTTCTCTGCATGTTGCCTTCCTGTGGACTTATTAATTGATTGGAGATTTAACTGCAATGTTCTGACCTAGGAAATATGTCTCCTTGTGCAGTGCTTGCTGTAGCACAATGCTGAAGGTTTTTCTGAATATTTAAGATGCTTTTGTGGTAGACGTAGCAAGAAACTTCTTTTTTCTGGACCATTACCCATGAAACAAAATGAATTATATTGGCATAAGGGATTTTTAAGCTCTGAAGCATAACACTGTTTAGAAATAGCCAAGAAACATGCAGAGGACAGAAAATGACCCTTAACTAGGAAATGAAGATCAGAGTCACAACTTCTTGTGCCAAATGAGTTTCTGAAGAATGTATTAATTCATTTCAATAACTGTGCTTTCCATTGCAGGGGTGTTATGCAGTATATTATCTCATTAAAATATCTTCATGCTGTCTCCTAAATGCTACCGTTTAGCAAGGCTTAGGAAAATATATTAACACATTTAAATCCTATGACTGCAATAAATTTTAACTCCAAATCTAACACTACAACAGAATTTGTAGGGTTCAGCTGAGCAAATATTAATGCCAACTTTGTAAATATCTATACCTAAGCTAGTTCTGTTGTGTTCCCTTTATATTCGAAGTGAAAAGAAGGTACTTCTAGTGCACAATTTGTGTTATTTTGAAGTAGACATCTGAAAATATGAGCTCTTTCCTCAAAGTGCCAGTTTCTTCCCAAACTGACAACAGGGAGAGCCTAGACTGGCTAGCTCTCATATTGACATATACTTTGTGCAAACAACAGGATTTGGTGACATGAATCCTACATCTTGTTCATGCCCCTAAGTTGTTCTGGAGCTTCATTATTCAGGCCCCTCTTTTACTGTTCCTCCTGTATGACTTCAGATACCCAGTTGAATTCAACTGATTTTGTATGGTTCTTTCATTAGAATATGGGGAGACAAAGCATAAAAGATAATATCAATCTTTTAGAAAACCCAGCAAAATACCAGTTAACTATTATTCCTTGGCATGAAAGAAAAATCACATTAAGATCTGGAAGAAGAAGAAAGTGCAAATAGGATTTCAGTGGATAAATACAGTAATGGTTACCATTTTCATGCAGAAGCAAAGGAATAACCACATTTCACATTTCAGAGGCAACTTCAGTTGAGGCTGATGTGATGCCTTTCATCTGTAGAATGAAACTCTTTAAGTCTTCCTCCTATAAAAAGAGAGAAAACAGTGTTTTAATGGTGATTTAAATGTTCACCTACATGTCTTAACTCCATGCCCTCTATCCTGAAGACTTTGCTTTTACTGGGATCAGTTGTTCCACCACATGGAGTCGGTTTAGGCTATTACTTTTCTAGCAGATAATTCTCTTTTTCCAAAAGCTTCATTGCACCTCTTTCCTTCAGCTATTGCTTTGGGAACACTCCTAAATATAAATCAGGATTATGGCTGTTAGAAGGGCTGAGTAGTGTACGGAGTAAATGGTGGCATAGAACCTAATAAAGAAATTGAATGGAAAAAAATGCAAAAGGAAGATGGAATAAACTCATTGGAAGGAAGATATCACAGAATCTCAGAATGATTGAGGTGGGAGGGGACTTCTGGAGGTCATTTGGTCCAATTACTGCTCAAGCAGGGCCACCTAGAGCAGGTGGCAGAGGACCATGTGTACTTGTCTTCTGAGTATCTTCAAGGATGAAGATTCCTTATCTCCCTGGACAACCTGTGCCAGTGCTCGGTCACCTTCACAGTGAAAAAGTGTTTTCTGCTGTTCAGGAAGAACCTCCTGTGTTTCAATTTGTGCCCATTGCCTCTGGTTCAATACACCAATTCAAAGGAAATGAGCTGTACAGGAAAGTGATGGAAGAAGAAAAAAATACAAATTAGATTGGAAAATAATGGACAAAATATGAGGGTATCACCTCTCTACTGTTCAGAAGAGTGGAACCAAAATGGTAAAACCAGAAGGATTGTTAATGAAGTAGTAAGATCACTGAAACTACATAAAATGGGAAAATGAAATGAGCAAGTATGAGATAACATCAAACACATTATTAACTTGCAAAATCAACCTAAAACTGATAGAGGAAAAAAATTATCTGAATTTTATTTTTTTCCCATAGTTGAATTATTGATTATGTTTGTATTGTCTCTATTTGGACACTTTTTTGTTGTAGTCTAGCAAAAAACTTCTGCCAATATGCTATTGTATATATTTCTTCTTCTTCTATATCAAATTAATTTTTTTTCCTGAATAACTCCAACATTACTTATATATTATCTTTGTTTTCTGCTTTCTTTTGCTTATCCCTACTTTATTTTCAGTCCAAGCATATTTTTCCACTTACCTCTCTGACTTCCCCATGGTGTATGCCCTCAGTGCTGTTTGTATGGCACAAATTACCAGTTCACCATTTCTCACCTTCCATCTGTTTTTCCTTGATATGTAAGCCAAGAAATGGCTGCTGCAAGACTATCTAGCATTAAATTCATAGTATTATCTGTTACATTGAAATGTGTTTTCCTATGTAGATAATAAACTCCTGGATCTCGTTTATTTTCCTACACAGAGTAATCAGTGATGCAGATTCAGACCATGTATTCCTAGTGAATCACCTGTACAGAGAAGCCAATGTAAATGTTGCCTAAAAAGATTGCAATACATCACATTATACCTACTGTAAAAACAGCAGATTTCCAAACACAGAAGTCCTATTTTAAAAATACCACATGGAAATGCTATACATTATTTAATAAAGTGAAACACATTAACATCTATCATAAAATGTAAAATGTGTCATATTAACAATTTTCCTCAGTTTTTGGAGATTCATAATGAACCACGTTGCTTTGGCAGGAAGTTCAGAAACTAAAATGGAAATGTGACATTCATTATGATGTAGTAATTGGTCTCAATATCAAGTTGTAGCAGTTGTAACATATTCTTACAGATTGAGCATTCAGAATTTAGTAGGTTACAAAATCATAATATATTAATTAAGAGCTAAAGACAAATATCCTCAGAAATAATTTAAAATTGTTTGTTAGACTTACTGCTTCTAATAAAATTGTATCATAGTTTTTAATTCACATTCTCCCTACCTATATCACAAATAAACTGATCACCTTCAATAAAGTGTCTGTGGAAAACTGTTGTTAGCTGAAGAAAATCCTGTCTACTCAAAAGTTTGTCCAAGTTGTCATTTTTATAGGAAATTATTTAGATAGTTTAGGAAACTATCTAGTTTAGTTTAGTTTAGTTTGACTTCTAATTAGAAGTGTTTATTTTGAAAGGGAGAATGTCAGAGAAGTATCATTTAAGTTTAGGTTTTTGAGGAGTGTTTGTAGGTAGTAAGTGAAGTCCATGGTCTATTCTACAGACTTAGATTAGCCAAAACCCCCAAGAACAGATAAGAGTGCATTTGCTCTGTTTTGCCTGTTGTTTTCTTGCACAGTCCATGATGCATGAGGCAGAACATACCTGTTCTGGGTAAAACTCCTATTGACTCCCTAGACAGGAAGATGTTTGTGGAAACGAATGATCTTCTGAAGTAGAATGACTGTGTTTGTTGAATGACTAAGCACCACATGTGAAATGGTTGTGCTTGCTATTGATATTTTGTCAGACTAAACTAGTCTTTTTCACTTCAAAGAGAATCATATTAACTCTGCTTCAAAGCCCATGAAGGCATGTTTTATCAAAGGCTTTATCAGTACGGTGGAAACGGATTTTCTAAGAAACCCTATTGACTTTTTGAGTCAATTATTCTGTTCAAGCTGCTTGTATGGTTTTCAGAACATGAATGTTACAGGAAAGAGGTAATCTTGCTATTTTTTGGCATGCTGAAGATTTTTATGTTGTTGTCTACATTATTCTTTTCAGAATTGCAGAGTATTTGAGGATGTAAGGTGCCTCTGGGATGGTTTATTTCACTTAGCCTCCTCAAGGCAGTATCACCTAAAGCTGGTCACCCAGATCTTTTTCCAGTTAAATTTGGAGTATTTCCAAGGATGAAAACTACACAGCCTATCTGGACAACCAATGCCAGTGTTTGACTTCTCAGAGTAAAAGGATCACCTCCTTTGATGTGCTGGTAATGCTCTTAATGCAGCCCAGGAGGCAGTTGGTGTCCTTTGCTACTGTGGGCACATTGGTGGCTCATGCTCAGCTTGTTGTCCACCAGCTCTGTGAGTAATTTTCTGCAAAACTGCTTTCAAGCCAGCCAGACCAGGCCTGTACTGGTGCAGGAATTAGCAATATCAGTGTTTATGACCTGGAACAAAGTGACGAAAATTGGATTAAACATTTATTTGTGTGACATCTAGAGGAACAAAATACTCAGAATATTTTTCTGGCTAAGGACAATACTCCAGATGCAGTCTCAGGTGCTGTGTACAGAAGAATCACTTCCTGCATTTTGCCGACCTCACTTTCTGATGCAGCCCAGCACCTGACCTTCACTGCTCACTTTTCTGTAAAACTAATCTTCCTCAACCAGTTTTGTTACCTGATGGTATTCCATCCCAGACACAGGACTTGCTTCTGCTCTTGTTGAATTCTCTGAGTTTCCCTGAAAATTGTAGCAAAGACATGGTAAATGACATCCAATGCTTTCCCATCAGCTGCATAGCTGACCATCTCATCATAGAAAGCTATTAAGTTGCTCAGAGTTTGCCCTCTTTAAACTGGTATTGATTGAATTGGCTCCCAGTCACCTTGAGTCCGTCATATGCCTCAGATAAAGGATGCAGGAGGATTTGCTCCATAAACTCCTCAGACATTAGAATATGTTTGTTTTGTAGTTGTTCAGGTCTTCTTTCTCTTCCTGGGTCTGGTGTTTCTGTTTTACCAGTCACCAGCAACCTCCCATGCTTGTCACAAGGGACCCTGTAGTGCAGCTCTGCTGTGACACTGGCCGGTTCCCTCAGCACTATTTTGTTTGCTAAAAAAAAATCCCCTTCATCTTAGATGCTGTGCTTTAGCATATGCTTCTCTCTTCCTCCCTGTAAACATACATATCAAGAAAGAGAGAAATGTACAGGTTAATGTAGAGAAATTCCAAGCCAGTGATAGAAAAATATAGATCATAAAGAAAATTTTAGAAGAGAACACAGCTTATATTTCTGATCTTTTTGAAGGGACCTTTGCAATTTACTTCAATCAATCAGAATTTTCCCTCACACATATTTATGACTGTAAAATTTGGAACCTAAATCTGCCTTTGAACTAAAGGTAGAAATTTCTTTGAATCTTTTTCTAAAGTTTTAGAGGGAAAAAGTAATTGAAACTGGGAAAAAACAAAAAGCAAAAAATGGGTGTGCTCACAGTTGTTTTTTTTTTCTGTAAACTCTTGTCTGATTCTGTTAAAAAAATGGGGTGTGACCTTAATAAAAATTCATTTCAGCTTTTTCTTGACAGTAAATCTTTATGATGGTTAATTTTAACCCATTCATGTGACTGTTCATATAACTTTGGTTAATACTCAAGCTAGATACACCTAAGCACACAAAAAGAAAGAAAATGTTTCCTAAATATATACTCCACTAGTCACATTTACTGAACTGTAAGACATATATCTACAAATCCTTAGAAAAGGAAAGGATTAGTTTTGATCCACATGAAATAGTAAATTCAGCTGAAAAGATGTAGAAATTATTATGCTTGAGCAACTGGACTCTTAATCCAGTCTGTTAAATAAGAACCAAAAAAGAGCACATCCTACTTTTAATATTTTAATAATCAAATTGCTTAGTAGGGAAGAGTTATTTTTGCTTTTGGCAACAGTTTAGTTAAGATGTGTTTTTTTAAACTTCAGTTCTGCACCACATATTTAGAACCAATGTGTTAACATTTGCTTTGCTTGTTCAAATAATGCTTATTTTACCTTGTATTAAGGCTTGTCTGATCAACTTGGAGAATTTTTTTCACCATGCACTTCCATATAAAAACTAATAGCGATGGTGTGATTTTCTTATCAACTTTTCCTTAGGAAGCAACAGGTCTTGTTTTGTTAGCTGGCATGGTGGAAATAGGCAAGGAGAGTAAGACAAAGCACCTTTTATCATGGACTAGCATGGCATGTGCCTTCTTCATGCCCTGCCTATCACATGGACTTCATTCTTGTGGATCTTGAGTATGTCCAATCAGCCAATCTGAAACCTATGCTGAAGATCCTGCTTGGAAAGGTAAATTTCTTAGCAATGGTGTGTTTTATGGAAGTCCCTCCAGACCTTTTCCAGAGTCTCAAAGAATTCTTCAGAATGGTCTAGCAGACACATTTCTTTCCCACTGTAAAAAAAAAAGAGTGTGGAAACTACTGAAACATCTGATTTTGCTATGCTCTTATCTGTTCATGTAATTAGATCATTGCAGTGTGGTGGCATTTGGGTAGGACAGGATTCAGTTACTTAAAAGTAATTTTGCTCATGCCATTTGAAACACTCTGTTGATCTAAGCCCACTATAAGTGGCTGGAAAAGATTATACACTCCAGAGAGCTTTTTATTCTTCTTGCTCCTCAGTATGAAACCCAGGATACCAGTGGCAGGTAAAATGGTCCAAACTTCCACCATTGCACATCTAAATCCTGTATCAAGCAGTTGGACACCTGAATCACTCTTTAGTCTCAGGGATACCATCTGCATCTGTGCTGAGTAAAGCAACTTAATCACCTAGATTTTGGTGATCATAACTTCTAAATGAATCCCTCTCTGGTTGCCTTGACTCCCATTAAAGACAACTCTTCTCAAGTGTGATTCACCTGCACTATTTGATATTTTTGCCTTCAGATATTTTGCATCCTTAAACTTCCTGTTTCTTGTTAGTTGTTTTTGAGGGATGCCACATATATGTGTCTGATTTTTGTGTATTCCATCCCATTTGTGTTTGGTGGCTTAGCTGTGCAGCTTAACAGTGCAGATTGATTTTGACACAGAAAGTATTGGATCTTGTTGTCAACAAGACACATGATACATCAAATAATTTGTCTTCCAAATAATGAGTAAAAGAGAGTCTGTATAAGCTACCTGCATGTTTTATAGATTAAAATGCATTCAAATTATTTCTGTGATGCTTTGCTATTATTACTTATCACGCCTTAATTATAGTTACTTACATTGCTTTTCCAATTTCTCTCATATTTAGCATGCATTATTCTTCTCTTGGTAATATTGATATTGTGCAGCATAGTGATTAAGTAAATATGGATGTTTCAGTAAATTGGCCCTTCCCTCAAGCTAAAAAGGACTGGAAAAGAAGTAAAGAAGAATAGAAAAGTCATTTCTCAAACATCAAACATTAAAGTCTTGTTAAATTTCTAGCTCAGGAGAACTGGATGTAATATACCTGCATTCAAAAATTAAACCCACTGTAATAATCTAGAGGAATGAGAGGAATGTGAGGAGTAAATTTCCCCACTTTTCTTCAAATATATATATATATATATATATATAGTATTTAGATGTAGCTACATCATTTAGTATTTAGATGTAGCTATACCATTCTCTAGGTATATTCAGGATTTGTAAGTTTCTAAATGTGCAAATGATTTCTGATATATATATATATATCTGCTGTAGGTTTTGGTCAGTATAGTAATCCTACTCTGATGTAAAAACTTTTTCTTTCATTAGTAAAGATTTACATTCTCTGTGTAGAGAGCCCAAGAAAGATATTATTTGCCATTATCTTGATTTTATATTAAAACAAGTTCTATTAATCACCTTGCAGATATTCTCAGCATGTCTAACAGTAATTAAGTATATAACTTATGATTGAAGTTTATTCACAGATTTTGATTTAGCAGCTTTACCAGTAGTCAAAGGATCAGAACATCAGTAGAAAACTGAAGAAAACACTGTGTGAAGAAACACATCCTACTCCATTAGAAATGGTAAACAAGTAAGAGTGAAGACTGAAAACACAGATTCGTGTTTCGGCCTACTTCATTTCCCTTTCCCACTTCTAAGACCAGTTCTTCCCTGTTTATCTTAGTGCTAGGGATTGATTAACCAATGCATTTTTAAATACTCAGACTATTTAAATCAGTTAGCATAGGAAGTTTTTGGCATAATTCTGCTTAAGAACTGCATGCTCTTTTTTCATTTAAATTTTGAATGCAAGGACTGCCTTGTTTAGATAAAATAAGAAAACTCCCAGGCTTATCGTGCAGAATGCCATAAATCTGCTTTAGAGAAATCTCATGCAGAATTTCATATAGGAGTGGAAAATAATGCAGTGCAATTATTCTTCAAGAAAATAAGCAAAATCCCACAATAAGTATTTTAAAAGTGTAATCAGGCTTTTCATGGTAAGCTACAGTGGTGAACATGTAATGAAGGAGCTCTGCTGTTACCTTTTTATTCTTTAGATGGAGTTGGAAAAGTCTCTCTCTGTCCAAAGGCCCGCCTGGTTCGCAGGCTGCTTTCCAAGGACTCACTGACCTTGGTGAGAACGAGATGCAGTATTTCTGTAACTGCAAAAGAATGGGACATCACTTTCTTGGAGCCACAGACACATGTTTTATTTTACTGTTGACATCTAAATAACTAAGACACTAAAGATCAAACCTAAAATTCTGATTTACGATGAAAGATTGAAAGGCATATATGCAAAATGCTTTGATGTTTTCTGTCTGAAAATCAGCAGCCTTAATTGATCCTGTCAAGAGTGATATAGTGCTCTCCACAGAGAAACTGGTTGCTGTAATGTTAACACAACTGGAAGTATCAGAGAGGAAAATTCCATTTTGTTGCACCAGTAAGGGCAGGCTGAACACAGATGGGAAAAGCATGTTCTCTGGTTGTGACTTTTGCTTGATAATGTTACCTGCAAAAAACCCTAGTGGATGTTTGTACCACAGATAGTAACAGGTATCGCTTCTATGTGTTTCCTTGAACTGCAGATAACTCTATAGTGCACATTCTGTAGATAATAAGCAGCTGGTCACAAGTTTTTTGAAATTTGTGTATGGATGACCCAGGTAAGAAGAAAGAAAGCATCAAATTTTACTTGTTGTGTTTGTATGACCGGTCTTGCCTCTTCTTTCACTGTGTTTTGTATTATAAGAGGGAAAAACATTTTGTGCATCTATAGAAGCCCTTAGAAGATAAGAACATTTTCCTCAACCTTATGTTTTCTTCTTTATTTACAATTGTGTGCCATGTCTGCCTTGTCTGTCCCATTTTCTCTCACTAAGTCTCCCCACCATTATGGGCTGCTTCCTTCATGTCCCACACATTAGCCTTTGAGAAATCCAGTATTAGCCCATATTCTTTGCACACAGGAAGTTAAATAGCTGGGTCTATTTTGCATTGACAAGTTATTGATCAAGAAAAATGTCAAAACAGGGAGCAAGATATGGCATTTTAGTATAACAAAATTCAATAATACTTTTTTTGATATTTCCCTGAGGTGAAGAATACTAATATCAAATGAAGATGGAGGACAGAAACTAAGATGTGTCAGTGGAGCATAACAAATCCACAGGAAAGGCTTAGTTTTACTGAAATTCATTTGCTATTTTATATCTGCAGTAATTCTAAGCAAAGTTACCTAAGAAATTAAATTGACACAAACACAATAGATGCTCATTATGAATCAGAAAATTATTCTGAGCTGAGACAAATTTGTTTAAAAAGTCAGAGACTGGTAATTCTGGAAGTAGCAATTTTGTATGATCTTTTAAGAAATACTTCTTTTGTAATGGCAGAAAAAATTGAAACACCTTTGAATTCAACTTGTTAGTCCAGTTTGACAAGAAAAGTATGAGACCAGATACCAGCTACCCTGTCCTTGACTGGGAATCTGTGATGTGAAGACAAAAGGGAGAACTACTAATACTAATAAATACTAATGTATTCAAAGAACAGACTTTCCCAACATTTGTCATGCTGCCTTATCTTAACCTAGATGCTTTAAGCATAGATAGTTGGAAGGAATACTCTGGCTGAGTGGTACATCATTCTCTGCAGAGCTATTTTCTTCCTGTGATAGTGTGTAGGGGAGGTGCTGCAGGCTTCTCAGAAGAGCTACAGAAGAGAGGGCAATAGCCACAAGTTGCAACAGAGGAAACTTTGACTAGGTATTATGAAAAAAAAAAGAATCCTGTGGGGGTGATAGGATATTGGCACAGATTATCCGGAGACGCTGAGAAATCTTCACTGTTGGAGATGCTCAGAACACGATGAGGCAATGCCCTGTGCTTGCTGATGCTGATCTGAGCAGGCTTTGCAGCAGATGACCTGCAGGATCCTATCCAGCTTCAGTTGCTCTGCGATTCTGTGGATCCAAGGTTAAGCTAAACCCATAAGCTTTTACTTGCCCGGTTATCTGCCCCATCTTTTTGTCTTGTTCTTTTTTGCTTTTACAGTCTAGTCAAAAGAAGATAGCTAAAATTTATGCATAACTCTTGGGCTTTTTTCGAGCCTTAAATTCAAGCTTCTTGTCTCCATTCTTAACATCTTCAACGTATTATCCTGTTTATATCATCATCTCTGTCAAGAATTAATGTGTTCCAGTTCTCTGACCTGATTCACTAGATTTATCCCACATAAAGTACAACTGAAAAAATTAAAATCTTCTCTTGTTCAAAGAAACCAAGAGCTATTTCTTTTATTTCAGAAAAAGCCTTTGATCTAATGAACTGAACTCTTTAAAAAAGTTTGCATGGGGTCCAAACTTCCAGGCAGGACTGGAATGGTTTTTGTTTTATTGCAATTGAACCAGTCAACATAAAGAAATAGCAATAGAGAGCCACAGAGCCTGCATTTGCCACTGGTAATAACAACACAATAGAATGGGAGTATTTGCTCTGTGAATATCACAATATATGTCACTGAGCTGTAGACAACCCTTTCTAAAAATAAGTAAATCTAGCAGATCGTAGCAAAATGTGAGATTCACTGTGATAAATTCATAATGTCACATACTAAATCAAAATACCATAGTAAATATTTTGCAGACTGGAAGTACATCTGAGAGGCATAAAGGAATAAAAGATTTGTGAATTTGAGTTGATAAGGAAGAAAGTAAAATTGCCTGGGCAACAAAATGAGTTCTTCAGATTCTGTCTGGCTTCCTGGAAATCAGGAATTCCAGTAAAGAATACAGATAAGAGGAAAAGCAGCTTGAGTATGTATGTTTCAGACAGACATACTTAGCAATCATGATTTTTAAGGATAAAAACATTAAACTGGGTCAAAGGTGCAGTGAATTTTGAGTACTTAAATGACTATTTTTTTGACACAAGATTTAAATCACTTTAAAAAGCCAGACCATGGCAGGAAAGTTTCTGAATGACTGAATCAATAAAAAGAAGAGTGTTTTGTTAAAATGATGTCTTCTTAAATACGCTGCTGAAAGTACAAACCTATTAACAACTGAGGGAACACATCCAAAGTCATATTTCAAGGGACAGCAAATTTTCTCACTTGCTGTTAGTCTTGCTGTGTGTTGCTAACACCTGGGAAGGCACTTAGTCACTCTGAATATATTTTATAGGGAATAATGCTTAAGTAACAGACATTAGAGTAGTTTATCCCAGTGCAAATGAAAATTTGTGAGGTAGTTCAGTTTATGAATAACAACACCTAGAATAATGGTTATAAAATTTCTGTTTGTAATGCAATAAAGATTGCATATAAATGTAATCATTTTATATAAGGAAAATGGTTTTGTTTTGTTTTCTTGAAGATCATTACATCAAAGGTATTTCAAGTGAAAAGAAAGACCAGGGGAATGATCAATGATAATCAGTGAGGAGAAAGTAGCCCTAATGTTCAAATGAAAGCTGGAATTTGAACAGCCTTCTCTGTAAAAACTCAGCATATTGAAAAATTCTGCTAGGTTGCCTGTAGTACCACAAATCATATTCAGAAAGATCACATCTTTGTATCTCTATATATATCTACACATACACACACATATTCAGGTCATCATGGCACACTAAGCAAAGCTACAGAATTTTGTCAGAGAATACAGAGTTCTTCCTGTTGTCAAGCCTTGAATATGATTTTTCTAATTCATTTTTCCTCCCTTTTTTTACAGACCTGTATGGAATAAGTGACAGTGTCTTTAGGTAAGTGATTTATTGTTCAGATTTCCTGCTGCTGTTAATAGCGAATTTTCAAATATCAGCATTTAAATCATGTATAAATAGAGTGTGATTTAGTAAGCTATTTTTGGTGGTCAGTTCAATATCTTCCCTATATACAGACACCCAGGTTCAAAACTTTTCAACCATATTCTATTTCTTTGCATGCGATTGTGGAGGGGAGGAGGCAGCTGAATAAAATATCATCTACCATTTCATATCTGTCCAGGGTTTTCTTTCCTGAACCTCATAAAGATGCTGCTAACAGTCTTTTGAAAATTCCCACCGCCCAGATTCTAGGATTGTCAGGGAATTTATTGAAACCACTCTAATGTTCTGTTGTTTACAGACCTTTCACAATGAAACGTATCTTTTTCATCAATACAGTGCGGTTCTTCCAGCTCTGTGATTCTGCAAGGGGAAAATACATCAGGGCAAATAAAGTGGCAGAGCTCAGAAAGGAGGTCAGTATCTGGTTAGAATTGTATTTTAGATGCTTTTCTGCTGAAGCTGTTTTGCCCTTTTTCAGATCTGATCACAAGTTCCCAGTACATAACAGGTCTCTGTAAAAGCCTGCATTTATAAAGGAGCTTGTCCAGGGCATGGTCAGGGCTGTTTCGTCACGGGGGGTTCTCTGAGAAGGGTAAGTTACCAAAGAAGGCAATGACTCACCAAGAAGCATTTTAGTGATGATCAGTTTCAGCTACATTTTGGAAGACAAAGACAGTGTTTGTCAATCTGTTTAAAGAGCTTCCCAGTGAGAAGTTTAATGCATTTGTGGGAATTGAGTTTCTGTTTTCAGAAGTAAACACTGTAAATCATGGACACAAAGCCACAGAAAATGAGAAATAAATAGGTACATTATATTTCAAATTACAGGGTTGAACTTTCCACATCACCTAGAAAATAATAATTTTATTTAATGGACATATTACTGAAGACACATAAAGATTATTTTACCCTAGAGTTACACCTTCTGTCATTGCTATGTATCAAAAGTGAAAGTGTCTGTCAAATGTTAATTTTTCTGCTTTTCTCCAAACAAATCCTACTGGCACCTCAAAGTGTAGTAAGGATAAAATCTTGAAAAAGGATTTCCAAATTTCTTTGGCTGCCTTTTAAAAATATGTACTCTGTAGTTTATATCTTCAGCTGCCACCTCAGGAAAGACCCTTCAGAAGCACTGGGGTTGAACCTGCCTAGAACCACTTGCACAATAATGTGTAGCTGCTTTGGAAGAAATTATTTCCCTTTGCAATAGGTCCAACAGGATGTGTTGGACCACCTCCAATAGGATGTGGAGAGGCTGTATGCATTTGGACTGGTGTGTTAGTCTTCCAAAGGAGGATTTCTGTGTCTTTCTCTTATTTTCCTGGCTTTTAAATACTGTCTGTTCCCTTCTAGGTTTCCTCACAAATCCTCCTGTCTTGTTTGGCTTTCTTCTTTATCTGTGCTAAGACATATGAGCAAAATGAAACAAAGAGGACTTTTTCCTCTACGTTTTCAGGGGAGGGGAGGCTAAAGATTATGATAAAACTTTCTTTCCAGGAAGACCAATAAAAAAGAGACCCAAACTCTTCCATTCTTCTGTGCTCAGTCAGCTGGGG
>NW_005054322.1:6946718-6953950 GCF_000277835.1 Geospiza fortis
TTGAGTGGGTTGGGCTGTTTCACAGCTAGAGAAACAGCTTTTTCCAACAGGAGAGAGCTCTAAATGCATTAGTGAGCCATTTGGTTCAGAGAAAATAAAAGATGTGAAGAAATAAAAGAGAAAAACCACCCCCCCTTCTTTCACATTTGAACATGCTGGATTTTCATTATAATCCATTAACCTACTCATAGCCTTTCATTAGAGCCATAGGGAGACTGGAATATTTTTGGCAATGTACTGTTATGAAAAATACAAGTTAAAAACCCACATAACTTCCCCCTTCCCAGAAACTGCAGTGGTCAAAGAGAAATTTGAATCTTTTCTCATACCATACCATGAAAAGTGTGAAATTGCATGAGCATCAGATATGTTTCATTCTATATTTACATGATTTTTGTGAAGAATAAATAAAATTCCCCATAATTTGCCATGATTTGTCTACTTAGTTAGTAGTCAGTACATAAGGTGCACACAAAGACTTTTAAATATATGTAGTTAGGAAAGAAATAGTCTGAGAGAAATAATGTATTTTTTGTTTAGAAAGAAGTTAAAAAAATACACTGTTTGAACTGGTAAATTCTTCTGATTACCACAGAACTATTCCATTAGTTTTATTGAAGGTACCTCTAGTGTAAAACAAGAAGTTTTATGGTCTTTCTTGTTTATATGGTAGCACATTGTTTTCCAGGTTCAGCCTGAGTCACTGCTGTGATGCTTTACAATAGTTACCTAATGTTTTTTAAAAGACCTACAAGATGCCCATTTAATTACCTAAGCTACTATCTTTTTAACTACTGTCAGGGATGGCACCAAAGCTGATGGGGATTGACTGTGTGACAAACAATATCATCCATTGTACTCAGCAGTTTTTTAAACAGTTTTTGAAATATGGAGTTCTAAAATCTCCAATCAAAACCTCTGAAAAGAGGATAATAATGTTCCTTGCATTTTTGCTAGAGTTCTTAATATGTCATCATTATCCCATAGACCTTTAAGAAATTACATTAAGTATCTCTATTCCCATTTCTGTGCATTAATCTAAGGACATTTATTTTTTTTTTACAAAATACTCCCTTCCAAATACCTGTTTGAAGGCCATACATTGGAAAAGGTGCTGCAAATTTGTGGAGAAAATAAAATTGGAAACACTTTAAATTTTACATGTAATAGGTGAGATTTTATATCTGCTGAAATAATTCTGATTTCTCTCGTGGAAACTGGATTTTCTAAATTTAGTACAGAGAACTTTCAGTGTTTAACATGTGAACGATGGATGTTCAATGTTTTACCTGCAGATTATGTTTGAGCCATTGCAGAGGTGCTGTAGAAATACAGTAAAAGATATCGGAAAGACACTAGAACACTGGTACCACAATTATGACTTTAAAATACTGTATTCGAAGCTCTCTTTTTGCTTGAATTTGACCTCTCATTAACAAAATTAACCCATTTTGCTTTATGGTAATTGGTTAAGAATGACACCTTTTGTATCTGTCAACTCTGAAGTGTGCTTTGTCCATGTTTGGAGAAATCCATGGTGAAAATATGATAGTAGAAAGCCTCACACAGAAATATGCCCTATTTTTTTGATTCAGTTATTTGTCGTAGCTGAGATATGCTAAACAAATGAATTATCAGTACATATATCTTGTTGCAGCAATATTCTATTCTTCTTTCTAATAGCTATTTTTATGATTTCCAATAGCTCTTTGTGAGTTCAGAATTCTTAGCATCAGCTGCTGAGTAAGAAAATTTCATTGATTTTCCACAAGGTGGCACGTAAGAATCAGTCTGTATTTTAATTAATATAATTCTGTTAACGTACACTTGGTAAATGTCAAATGCATGTGCATATTCAGTGAAGAAGGAATACATTCCTAGTCCAGAGTGTAATGTTAATGGCAATTTAAATACAGCATAGCAAGTGCTGCTCTATCTCTTGGTGAATTATGGAGTTAACTGCTCTTGTAGAACAGGTTATCAAAATAAAATCTAACCTAAGCGTGTCACAGTTACTTGTATAATGAAACAAAATTAAAAACTGATCCACATAATGGAATCCCTTGGAATTGTGCAGGAATTAACTTTGAATAAATTATTTATTCATTATTCGATATTATTTATTCATGCTTACATTTTATGAAAGACAAGCATCAGTATCAATGTGTTTACTTAAAGGAGATAAATAATTTTTAAAGTGAGTGTTTGGTTATTAAAAACTCTTCATACAGTAATTTCATTTGTGAGTTTTGGTGCAGTTTCCATGCTAGAGAACTTCCTAATCAAACCAAGAAATAGGTCTGATCCAAGTTTCCATCCAAGCAGAAACTAGTCAAGATATTGCATATCTAACAGTGTTAAGCTAATGAGTGGTTTCTTCTGGTGCTAGAGATCACCACATATTCTAAATTTCCTAACATTACAGTAAAAGAAATAAAATTGGCTGACCTACCACCAAAAAGTTGCTACTATTGTGTTTTTTGTATCTCAATTGGATACTGAGTGGACAATAAATGTAAGAAACTCTGTGCTTGTAACACACTTTGAGCAAAAGAAACATTTTGGCAAAAGTTCCAAAACCAGGCACCAATCTATGCAGTCAGTAATAAACTGTAGGCCCAGACAAATCCTACCAAGAAAGAAAATGGCATTTTTATCAGACTAAAAACACTGTAGACAAGGAATTTAATTTTACAATTATTCTGCAGTGGATTGTCGTCGGTTGGTCACAAGGTTTTCGGGGTGAAGGAAGAGACGAGATGGGCTCCATGATCAGAAGGCTTGATTTATTATGTTATGATATATATATATATATTACATTATAACTATACTAAAAGAAAAGAAAAAGAGAGTTTCCAGAAGCTGCTAACTACCTAAGAATAGAATAGAAAGAATGATCAACAAACCTTGCTCTCTCGGACTGTGTCCGAGAGAGCTCAGTTCCGGATTGGCCATTATTTCCAAACACTCAGTCTGGGCCAATCCAGAACTGACCTGTTGCATTCCACAGAAGCAGATAACCTATTGTTTACCTTTTGTTTCTGGGGCCTCAGCTTCCCAGAAGGAAAAAATCCTAAAGAAAGGATTTTTGTGAAAGGATGTCTGTGACAGTGGATCTCTGTCCTTTTCAGCAAATGTGAAATATGATCTAGCAGTATATAGCAATGTTCTCAAGTCCATAGCAAAGACATATTAATTCCATCTGCTAGGAAATGTTCCCTGAAATTCCCTGAAATTTGCATGTTTGATTTTGTTTCTCAGAATTATTATTTTCCCATGGTTAATGGAAGGGCAACATCATCAAGGGACATCTATATCCTATCTATGTTATATGTGAATTGGAGAAATATGTACAAGGGATAAGAAGGAAGAAAAAACCAACAAAACATGTCTTTGATGACCAGATTCTAAATTCAGGGTCATTATGATAAGTAACAGGGCTGATTAGCATTTTGTTTGAAATGCTGAGTATTCTTAATCCAGGAGAATGGACTGTGAATTGTTGAACTTGATCCTTGGTCTGAGACTGATCAGCACTAGAACTGATTCACACTGAAATTAATCCTTTTTCAACTAAATTTCTCAGAAGGCCACAGAGGTGTCTCTGTGCTTGAGGCCTTGAAGGAAAGGACTTTTCAACTTTGGTGTTGGAGTTTCCCCTATGTTTCTGTACAAAAAATAAAACATTTAAAGCTCCCATATTTTCAGAAACAAAATTTCCTATCACTTTAGGAAACAAAATTTCCAGACAGTGTAGAAGACAGGAGATGATAGAGGGACAAATAAGCAATTAAGAACAGTAATGAGCTCAGGCATCCTACAGGTTCTGCATACAGTGACAGTGGATAGTCTGTGCACAGTGCAGCTGGCATTAGTGATCTGGTGACTCTTGCCTCCTTACCCAAGCACATCACATTGACAACTGAAGGGCAGTTAGCAGCACTGGTGGCAGAAGGATTCATAAGTTTATGCTGGTGATTACTGATGTTTGCCATTTTCTGCTAAAACTTCTCCCTTGAACTGTGATACAGAATTCAAGCATCAGTTAATTTTTTTCTTCTGAAAGAACTGCTGTTTCAACCGCTGCCTTGTTCCCACTTGCACTTCTGGAGGTGAAGAGTTACTGAATTTGTTTCTACTGGTGGAAGACTCCATTTGATTTTTATGTTGAGGCACCAGATCATTCACTAGCTGTCTCAAGATGTTTGCTGCTTAAAAAAAGTGAAGTAAGAACTATTAGGAGTTGTGGTTTTAATCCCTTATTTCCCAACTTTTTCTGTGCACAACAGCCTGAAGCTGGGGCAGCAGAGGTGTGAGATACAGCAGAGCATGGACTGGCTGTTTACAAAGCTCATCCTCAATGGTATGCCAGAAACTGCATATGCCTCCTTGGAATATTTTCACTGCAATGACTTTGTACCTTCCTTGCATCAAAGGAAGAGTCACTTTCCGCTTGCTGTTGCTAAAACAATTCCAAATTACTGCAGCCCCAAAAAGGATTGGCTAGTGTGCAAAGCAGCTCGCTAGCTTTCTGGAAAAAAATTGCAATTATCAGTAATTAAGTAAATAATTATTTAATGTTCTTGAGTTGATGCGTGACAGGTTCTGTAACTTCATAAACACTGCTTTACAATCCATATGAAGGATTCCCATTCACTCAATGATTATTCCAGAGTAATTTCAAGTAGAATTATGCTACTAAATACAGACATGTAGAAGTCTAGTTAATGTAATTCCCTGAAAACCTTGTAATATTCTTATGGTAATATAAAAATATTTGAAATAATATTATCCATTTACATGCTGAAAAAGAAATCCTGCACTGAAGTTTTACTGACTATTTATAGTTAAATATATAGACGTAAAGTGTGCTGAATAAAATTTAGGTGACAAATACTTAAATTACTAAAAAAGGTTTTTAATTTTCTATCTCTGTGGAAAAGAAAAAACTTTCATTCTTAATAGCAGTTCTCATTCAGAGGATGTATAATAAGAATGTAAACAAGCTGACTACTTTGCACTTCATTATTGCTATGAACATGGCCCCAAAGCAAAACAAGTGTTGACACATTCCCCTGAGTGCATTCATTAAACAAACTGATGGTTTTTTTCTGCTTTGAAGAATCATCACTGGACTGAAATATCACATCCTCAAATATGGTACATCTAGATAATGTCAGTGATATCAGAGAATTATATTATTGCTAGCCCGCCAAAACATTGCTAGAAAAGTGAGGTTTTAGTAAAATCCATTTTGTTTCTCTAAGCCTTTTCAGTAGTGTTAGTCTTATTCTTACCTTTGTAGTTGATTTTAAATGTCACTAAGACCATACCTGCAGAAATGCCTCCCAAATCAGATTTATCTTTCTTAATGTGAAAAAGGCAAAGTTAGAATGTTTGTTCTTAATAAGATAGCCTTCTGTTGACATACAGCATAGTTTTTAAAAAGCTGTAGATTTCTGTCTTCACATTGCCAGTCTCTTTCCTCTGTGGTCCATCTCAAAGTATCTTCACCTTTCTTTCACATTTCATCAGGCTTCAGCTAGGTGCTGGAATAGGAATTCTGCAACTTTTACTGCACTTGCCACATCTGGATTTGATTTTTATTTTCCTCTGTAACACCAAGAGGCTGGAACGGAGGCTGCTTTGTGAGGTCTATCCATAGCTTCTGTGATTCTGTGTCACCCTGAGAATATTTATATCCTGAAAATAGGATTTTAGAAAAATTTCATTGGGTTAAACCACATTTTTGGATTTAAGAAGCCACATCCCTGGTCATTCAAACAAGGAAATTATATTAAAATAGCATAATGCCTGCCATGATATCAAGATCTGAAGTTGGTTTTTCTCTGTCTTTCATATTGATTAAATAGTTTCTAGTAGTTCTCAGTCATACATTAACTGAGTACATTTATTGAGTTTTTAATAAAGTTCAGTGTGTTCATAATGGTAGAGGCTGTAAAACTGATATATGGAGCCAAACCTTATTTTGGTGGACTGGCTATGGGGATTACTAGAAATACATCTTCCTTTTTTTTTCCAACCAGTACTAAATCAACAACATAGGAATTCTCCATTTCAGTAATTGCACATTTCTGTCTCTTCTTGATATACTCACTTTTATTTTTCTTAACCTTGTATACATTCACATAATGGTCAGTGGAAGTAACTAGTCACATCATTCTGTACATTTTATCTCGAGGAATATGTAAGAAAAAGGAGATTCTCACAATAAAGAGTTCAAATTGTCTCTTCAACATATCTGTATCTGTGCCTTTATAAATTCTCCTTATAAAAGCCGAGCCCTCTCTTCCTTTGACTTAAGTGATTTTTTCCATTCAAGCTTGGGTTGACATCCATCTCACCCAACCAAGTCTACAGACTAGAGAGAAACATCTGAGCTACTACCTCAAACTCCAAGTGTTGTCAAAGGAGAATAACAACAATTTCCTAAGCCAAATCTGGCCTGTTTCAGAAGATTAGAAAGAAATATTAGAAATAAATAAGGTATGCCATTAAAAAGCTTATTTCTCTCCCCTGTCTATCAGAGGGCTTGTTGATAACTCACATGTGGAAGTCTAGAGGATAGTCTCATCACTTGTGTCAATAGCCTACAGCCATACTTTAACTGTTTAAAGAAAGAGAATTGGACAAAATCTTTGAGAGTTGTAGACCTTTCACTTACCTGACTGTGAGGGGACACAATGTAAGAAAATAAAGATAGTGCAGAAAGTAGTCTCACACCTGAGGAGTTGCAGCTGTACTAATTACCAGAGATTAGGAACAGGCTTGCCCTTAACAGGCCACAGCTGTGTCCAATAGTGATGAGTGCTATAGAAGAGTGGGTGAGGAGAGAGATGGAGTTTGTTGGCTATGCTGTGAGGAAGGAGGAGTTAATGCTGTGAGGAGCTGTACATGAGAAATCACTGAGAAGGTATGGGACTTTTGCAATAAGATGACAACACCTGACAGTTACACTTGAAAAGCGTAATTTATTTCCAGACCAAAGTGGGATCTCAGTACTGCACTGCAAAAGCCTGATAGCAGATGCTCCATCACCAGTGCTGCAGCTTGCCCTTCTAGCCTGGGGAGAGCTCTCCTGCATATTAGTGCTCTGAGGCTGGACAGCTTCAGTGTGTTTTGTATTGCCTAAGTGTAGATGCTGCATCTAAACCAGGCATTCTTATTGCCAGAGGAGAAAAAGTAAGCATTTTTAGGACAGGATTCCTCAG
>NW_005054322.1:6954925-6961071 GCF_000277835.1 Geospiza fortis
GTTTCTCAGCCTCCTCAGCACTCACCTACCACCTCAGAAGCTGTAAAATGCTTATGCTAAAATATAAATGCAAATTGGACATAATGAAGTTCAAATTATAGCAATTGTTTTTCTCTTACATTTTGCATGGACTTTTCTTTTTGTGTATGAAGGCTGAAGAAAATCCTTCTTATCTGAAAACTAGTCTATATATCTGCTGATATAACTCAGTGTAATGAAAGACAATATTTTTACCTTCAACACATATACTGTTTAAGAGCATCTCCACAGAGTTTTATTTAAAGTGTTAGCAGGTAGCTGAATCTTAGTGATCACACAGTTACTCGTGGCTGTGAAGCAGGTGATGAAAATTAGTATTTACCTGCCTACTCTCAAAGACTCTCTGGGAGGTTTGCTAGCTGCTCACACCCTACTTTACTGCTTTTTGTGGGGCTCTCTGTGTAGTGGCTAGTCCTCTGGAAAGGGAGAGCTGTCTACTGGTACAGCACATAGCTGAAGGTCACAGATGAGCAACGCAAATGAACAGCACCTTAACAGCTTTCTTTAAGCATATACATTAGCAATATTTAAAACTGGATGAGGTGAATAACACCCAGATAAAGTGTGATTAAGTCACCTCTTGACTTCCTTTAATGACAACCTAAAAAGGGATAAAGTGTCCCTGAAAGCAAAGGCTAGTTCATGTGATGTGTTCTCTAGAATTATGGCAATCAAAAAGAGAGTTAAAGAAGTTCAACTACGTATAACAAAACCAGAATATGAATGTGGTAACTTTCATTTCTCATTCCTTTAAAAGTTTATTTATGCAGTTATTCAAAAATTCCTGAAGTCATAACTGACCTGAACAGATTTATTTTGTGTCAGAAGTCTTGTACACTCTGCTTCCAGTTCTGTTGTTTGTCATATTTCATCTATAGAGCAGCATCTTGTGTTCTTCAGCTTTTAAAAGCAGGCAATTGCAAGATGCTTACCTTAGAGTAATTGGCAGATTAATATTTCTTCATAATTTAGCATGATGAGCTCTTTTTATACCCATGTGAAAAAAAAAGTAATTTCATGGATGTTTTGACAGTGCCCATCAGTTTTTTTTCAGCACACTGAGCAAGCTTTTGATCTTTCCTGAAAATTAATGAACTATTGAACAGAAAAAGAAGCAAGCAAGAAAGGAAAAATCATCCTCATTTTTCCTCTGCAAACAGAGTAATTTCCCACAAAGAAAATAGGTTTATGTGAGGAATCGATACAGGAGATTTATTTCTCTACCAGAAAATCCAAAGTGTAAAACACAGAACTACTCCACAACAAAGAGCAGGTGATTGGAGGAAGAGGGGCTGGGAGCAGCTTAGCTGCTTTGAAGGTTATAATGTGAAGTTTCACATTTCCTTAGTAAAACCATAGTAATCTCTTTCATAATCACTCTGTTTTTACCTTGTGGCCCTAATAACTCATCTGATCTTTTAGTAGCTACGAGGCATAGTCTCTGATTATACTAGACAAGGTCTCTACCTTACCTTCAAGTGAAAACATTTCAAGGGTGAAACTACTTGCTCTTTTGCTGAACTCATTAGAGAGGATTCCTTTTCTTCCACAAAATTTTGGGTGAAGATGAATTTATATATTTATAATGTGTGTCATATTTTCAAAACAAAAACTGACTTACTAGAAAACTTCAGAAAAACTCAGGTTAGCCCTTGTTTTGTGTCCTAATGAAATGCTATAAGTTAGCTCATGCAATTGGCTCTGCTGGAACTGGCCAGACTATTTTTTTCACCAAAGTCATACAAAGCAGGACAGGAAAATTTTCACACCTGACAGTATTTCTCTCCGTCATTAAACTGAATCAAGTCAGCTGGAGAGGTATTTATTTGGGGCTTAATTAGACTAGTCATGGACTTTCAGTTTTAAATGTGAATCAGCCTATTGAGCTGGAACCATTTTGTTCCTTGCTGAAGTGAATCAATTTAGCACTTGTATAGGCATTGTGCATTCAACTCTAATTTTTACTTAGGCTTTGCCCAATACTGTTCTTCGTCTGTCTTTTACACAGGAGAAAAGTTGACAAGGATTTCAGAAATCCTTAATCCTCATTGCTAAGGCAAACACTCTTCAAATCAGGCCTTCTCCAGGGAGAGGACACTAGGAAACACTCAGTCCCTGTAGTCTTTTAGTGCCTTTCTCACCCTACCCTCTGAAGGGGTAAATTATGTTTGTTGTGCTTTCTATGGCTATCTGGAAGAAGACCTTGGCCATGCCAGTTTTTTCCTATTCCTGTTCTACCTGGAGTTTACAGGTGACTGGGAGTGAGGAAGGTAACAGTGATACATCCAGGGGTCAACAATGGGCACTGCAGAGCAGACCAATGTTAACTGACAGAGAACAGGGCCAGGGGAATGATGTCCAGGTACAGTGTAACTTCTAGGTTACACTAGAGCTTGAGCAGTTCCACGTCAATCCAAGTCTTGGATTTTAACTGACTGTTAGATTTTTTTACTCTGGTGGCATAGCCTCAGCAGTCAAAGAATATAAGGAAGATGCCACTTTTTGGGTGATGATAATATTAGACTAGAAAATAGTTGAGAAGAGCTCCAAGCACAGTGTTTCTGTGTGCAAGGCCTACTAGTTTTCACCAACCTTGCTCATTGCTATCTCAACGTATCCTGTCATTCTGCAACTTTTAGTTAATATACGTACCTTTCATACCTTGTCTGTCAAATCAGTGGGATGCTGAAAAGAACATGGAAAGGAATTTTTTTCCTCTTGTAGAACTAATTGCTCTTTAAAACATCTTGGGAGTAAATAAAATTATTGACAGTTACAGGACACTAACAGAGTTGATGACATGAGAATCTCCCAAGACCAAGAAGAAGAAAAGCAGAAGAAAAGAGCAAAAATAATTGTGTTCAAGGGGAAGTGCTCATAATTTGGGATAGGTAGTTCAGCCTTAATTTTGCAAGAGATTTTTTCCTCTCTGAGTTGTATACAGAACAGTTTCCAGAACTTCTCTTTTCTCCTATGCATTATTAGTTATCTTTATTTCTGCACAGCAAGAATATTCTGTACAACAAAAGATGCTCAGGTCAAAAAAAGGACAGGCTCAAGCATTTACCTCCTGTCAAAACCACTTATATTTATGGCAAATATGGGAATTTTGAAAAGAAGTATCCATATGTAGTACAGCTCTGGGATACAAAGTGCTTAATGCATTGCTTTCATACACTAGTCTTGGTGGTATTGGTTTTATTTAATTGCACCCTAAGGCTTGCACAGAAAAAAAGCCTTTTAAAATACATTAGAAACGGCACGTGTACCATCTGTGAGGGACCAGGCATGTTATAGGAAAATGTGGATTTACTATAAGAGAAGAAGTAAATCTGCTTTGATAATCTTCAGCACTGAATTTTTTATGGGAACAACATTTAGTTGCTAACAGTGATTGTACTAAGTAGGTCAGCTAAGTAGACCCTGGGTCTCACAGCAGCATCAGTTTCTATCCTGAAGTGCTTAAAATATTTTAAAAGGCACATGGTAGAAGAAACAGGAAGATGGAAAACAAGAAGGAAGTTATAACAGGCAACCCAGAGGCAGTGGGATTAGCCCTTGCCACTTGAAAGGATTAATTTAATTGAGGGGTTAAATTGCCAGATGCAAAACTGTGGAAGATGTGGTGGGGTTATCCTTAATTCAGGGAAGGTGCTTGTTATTCGGACTTCCTTTCTTTGTTGAGGGATTCCTCCGGGATTCTGAAGTCTGCCATTGTCTGCATGAGAGTGGAATGAGTTGTAGCGCAGCAGTAACGCTGCATCCTCACATGCAATCATTTCTTATTTCGGGGAATCTATAGCACCCTTCTTCTGATAAAGTGCTATTTCTTTAGCATGAAAAAATATTGCAGTAATTGTAAAGAAAAATTTAACAATAAGCAATCTCTTCCAGTCTTTTGACATGTCACCTTGGAAAACAAATACTGAACAAAGTAGGTCAGCCAAGTGGGAGAAAGGCACTTAGACTGCTCCAAATGTGTGTGATATGTGAACCATCATGGGAAGAGGATGGACAGCTGAGGCAGCTGGATATGTCTCATGGCAATGCTCAGATAATGATAGGCACAGCATGACAGCTCTGGAGGTGTGCTATGGTAGGCCTGTTCCTCGTATTCCATCGTGAAATTCCATTAATTTCCCCCAGGCAAAGTGGCTTCCATGCTTTGCTGTGCTATACTTTTGAACATCTTTGTTGCTAACTATTTTCTAGAGCATGGGTTTTTTTTGCCTAACTATAAAGCAAAATAATTTGTTATAAAGTACATGCTGTTAAGAAAAAGCAAATTCTCTATATTACTACATCTTTCTGCTCAATGTGATTCCAGTTATACTGACCCATTTGTTTGTTAATCATTGATTTAATGACGGTATCTCAGAGCAGCATTTGAAGTCAAGAACTTACCAGAGGCTTTCAATGAATAAACAAACCAAGAGCTCATCCCTGCTAATCCGCATCATTACTGGGACAAGCAAATTAGGCCCCAAAGTCACTTTGAGTTGAAGTGGAGGCTGCCTGGAAGGCTGAGATTCCCAGACTTCAAATGTTTATTTTCATATGTAATGCTTCATGGAAACATTTTTGCTGGACATTTCTCTTTTAGAAATTATCAGATTATGTCTAGCTAGAAATTTAAGTCTTGTGGGAGATCACCTAAAATTTATATACCATGAGGATCTTTATCTCCTCCATTCTTCAGTCCATGACAGTTTATTTCTGACACATAATCCTTGTGTTTCAGAGAGAAATTTAACTTGAAAATATTCAGCAATTATAAAGACGTGCTGTTATTTTAGAGCATTATTTTTTTATAATGTTCTTCCACTTTTTTGAGGTTTTATCAGAACATATTAGATTAAACCACAGCTGAAGTTACTTAAATAGTAATTAAACTTTAAGATATACCCATCATATTCCAGAATTCACTGGAGGAGGAAAGTGCACATCAGAAGTAACCAGTCCAGCTGTGTACATGATGCATTAAACTGTAGCTCTTTAGCTTGTGACACTTTTGTGAGTCACTTTTCAGAGGAGATAAATGAATCACACCCAATTTACTTGAAATCACAAAATGCCATTATCTATTACAATCAGACATTGTTACAACTCTGACTACAATAAAAATCCAGGCTGGCAGCCATTCAGTCTTCTCACATGCTGGCAATGATTCTGAAGGTACCCTGTCTGGATTGTTTTAGACTGCACTCTACAGACCTGGACTTTTTCATCTTGGGAACAGAACTGGTCATTTAGAAGTGATACTTTACAGCTTACAGTTATAACACAGTTATAAGCTTCTAAGTTCTACAAGAAACAGTCAAACACTTCTTAATTCATGGACCCCAAGGATTTTGTTTTCTTTTATACATGTAATTTTTTCAGTAGTGTGTTGTGTAAAGGAGGGAATTCATGTTCATAAAATATTTTTTTTTTCTTACTCTTTTTCCAGTAAGATCATGGGACACCATTCCTCTCTCCGTGGAATGTCCCTGTGAAAGATTTGGAAATAAATAGAGAGATAGTAATAAATAGAGATAAATAGACATAAATAGAAAGAATGTCTGGGTGGTCTGGTTTCAAACTGAACACAACTTCCTAAGCATAAACAAAAACAAAATGAACCATGCAGTGAATACCAAACCTTAGGGAAGTGTTCTGGTAGTATGTTCACCTTTTAACTCAAAGTAGATGATGTTGTATTAATAACATTTTAAAGCAATATTTCCTCAAGCAGTTTTGCCTGAAGGAATTAATTCAGAAAGGAAGCAAATAGAGAAAAGGTTAATGGAAAGTATATGAAGAAATTCTGCAGCTTTCTGTGTTCTGAAAGAGATGCTTATGCTTAGACTCAAAATAATTTAGATTTCAGTAATCTGAATTGTCAATAGGTGAATGTCAGGGGCAGATTTTCGGTTAACTAAAAGTCTCAAGAGGCCTCATGTCCAACAGTGTCCGCCTGGATTCCAGATCAAGTTTAGAAGTTGAAAAAAACCCTGGCAACAACAGTTCCTTTGCATTAGGGAGACAAAATTTTCCTTTCAAAATGATGATGATAATGGCGATGACAGTGATGATGATTAGGGTAGCACTTGTAGGATGACACGAGA
>NW_005054322.1:6961131-6961889 GCF_000277835.1 Geospiza fortis
TTCTCACCAAAAATGTCTGAAAAACACAGCTTCATGCAAAATTTATGAGCAAACAGAACTGTGCCAAAGACATACCTAACCTATCACAAAATATTCTTGCAAAACACAAGCTGCAAGACTCAATACTTTATCTATCTTCTAGGAGACAAGGGTGTAATAACAGAAAGAAAAGTAAGGAAGAGTTTTGATGTATAATCAACCCACCTAACTCCTAATTTAAATGATTAGAGTAGGAGTGGATTCACACTTGGCTCCAATGTTAGTCAAAAGTGTGATAGTAAAAGTGTGTTCTGGAGGTATCTCCAGCACAAGACTTCTATCAGCAATTAGCTTTGTCTGTACAGAGAACCAAGAACAAATGTGGGGGTACCAAGAGAAAATTCAATTTGTTCTGGAATACAGAAAAGAATTAGGGAGATTCTAGACTGCATTTTTTTAAACATAAACCCCACTCACTTATAAAATGAAATAGTAGAAGGCATTGTTTTTTCATAAAGAGAACAGCTTCTTTGTCTGGAATGATCATTTCAAATTGCACAGAACTTCATATTGCAGGGATACCTTTCCTAAATTTTTTTCAAATACTTCTGTCTGTGGTCCTGATGTGCTCTGATAATTGAAGATTTTCTGGGAGAACTACTGGTCTTGGTCATTTCTCTTAACACATCATGAGTTCAATTTTAAGTCTTGACTGCTTTGGTGAATGTCATAAAAAAAAAACGTATTTTTTAACAGTTCTAGCAACTTTGATAGGGAAA
>NW_005054322.1:6961899-7005457 GCF_000277835.1 Geospiza fortis
AAAGAGTAGGGGGAAGTCAAAATCACCACTTTTGCTTAAGAGCAATTGTTCTTACAACTTCATTCATCCATAAGAGAAAAGAAAATAGCATAAAATTACTTCATAATTTGACATCAATGAGCAATCCCTGTGTATATTGAATTGTGAAGAGTGATTCTGGCTAATGTATTTAGCAAATGCTGGAAAAAATATTTTTCAAATGCAAGTATTCAATCATGTAATTGCATATTATTCCCATAATTTAGTTTCCCCCTTTTTTTTTTCTTTTCTTGTTCAAGAGTATTGAAGTGGGACTTCCAGTCCTATTGCTGTCTTAGTGACATCAGTAAGAATAGATTTCAAAGATTTTTCCTTCTCTGTTTTTGAAGTATATTGTCCTCTGAATAAGAAACCAACTGAAGGCAAATAGTCCTGCTAGATACATTTGGTAATGACAAAATTCATTTTTTTTAAAGCCCATCCAAAACCACAATATCTGGTTTGAGGATTGTATTTCATCTAATACTGTGGCATTGCTGTAAGTTTTGTGACAGGATATTGAAGTCACTTGGCCATTTAATGTCCTCTGGATCCTGGCTCACTTGAATCCTCTCTCTCAGAATACTTCCATTGCAAAGGGACAAGTGATGCTGGAGACAGCTGAAACAGCTGGGCTCATTTGGAAGGAAGACCTCAAAATGAAATTTTTCAGAAGGGCTTTTAGAGAGAGTGAAAGTTCACATCCAAGAAGACAGCTTAAAATCTTTCATGCTCAAAGAATTTGTTAACTAAAGCACCAGTTCCCAGTCCTGGTTGAAATTTATCAAAACCTCTTCCTCGCATGAGGTTTCTCAAGACACAGTTACCAACAGGCAGACTTTCCTGTGGCTGAATCAGAACCTGTAACCTTGTATAAAAGTTGTACTTTCATCTGTTATTTTTATAGTTCTTCTGCTCCTATGTCCATGTCTTACAGTAATACTTCCCATCACATGGTATTCTTTCTCCTCTCAATTAATTTCAGAAAGAGCCTTTGGTGTCATAGAAACCTATTCCTTTAAGATTTGCCAGGGGTAACTCAAACTTGTCTTGAAACAGCTGCACAACACTTTCAAAACCAAAAAATGAAGCTTTGCAAATTGTACTTGTCATCTTCGTAAGGTGGAAGATGCTACAGAAGGCAGGGCTTTTTTTCTCCCTAAAGCTTTCTTTTTCTAGGTCAGCTATGAATATTCTTCAGCATCAATATTGAAAAGTTGTTCTTGTGCTGTCTGTTAAAGGCTTAGTTTTGCTTTGAAATGTATACCTGCAAAAATGTTGAAGCAGCAGAAAACATCCATTTTTCTCCCTACCTAAACATATGCAGCTGAATGGGGACAAACAGTAATTTCCTTACCTTTTTTTTTCCAAAAGGGGAAATGTTCCTAGAAACATGATCTGTGGCAGTTTTCCATCCCGTTTTGCCAAAGTCTTTCCCCTGTTCTTTGCTTTGTACTTTATTTCTGCCATTTTCTTCCTGGGTTATCTTCCATTTCTATTTGTGTGTCCCTCACTTCCCGTTGGTATTTTCACAGTGCCATATAAAGATTTAATTTGGTGAAAACTGTTTGAAGCAGAGCAGCATGGTGTTGGGTTAATTAGGCAGTTAAATTTAGCTAGAGGAGTCCGTCTCCTGCAAGTCCTCAGAGACACCATTCATTGATTATGTATACACATGGGAATATAAATTAGAAAGATTGGTTCATCTGATGCCCAAAACCCACATGTAAGTTTGAAGGCTGAATGCTAAAGAGAATTTTGAAGTCTAGTATAACTGATAGGATTTATATTTGCATAGAAAAAAGTGTTTCAAGAATGAAAAGGAGTTGCATAAGAATAAAAGGAGCGCTTAAGTTAGGGGTACTCTTTAGCAACTCATTAGCAAAGACTTTGAATATGCTTGAAATGAAGCTAATTTATTTAACTTAATATAGAATTTTTTTTTTTAAATATGAAAAAAAAATTTCCAGAAAGTCTTGGCTTTTAACAGAATCCCTGTGGTTTTATCCTGCAGGGAATTGGTGTAGTCACTGCTCCTAGAGGTGCTAAAGGAAAACCTGGATGTGGCACTCAGTGACATGGTTTTGTTGACATCATGGTGTTGGGTGATAGGTTGGACTCAATGTTCTCAGAGGTCTTTTCCAACCTGACTGTGATTGGGAAATTCCTGTTACCCCCTTGGAGTCAGCCTCACTGTGCATGCCAGCAGCTCCCTGCTTTACTAATGTTGGATCTGCCACTGTCTCTCTTACCCTTCACCTCTTCCACTATAAGTCCCCTATTTTTCCACTTTTTCTGTAACATCTTCCCTTATCTTGCCTGGTCTGTTGGAGCCCAATGTGTATTGACCAGTGGATTGTGTGGTCAGAAGGTGTGTGCTGTCCTCCTCTGGCCACACCACCGAATGAAACTGTGCCATCACTCAGACATAGTGTAGCAATTTAAAGATACCTGACAGATTTAAAAAAGAAACACAACTTTTTTCATGCTTAGAAATATGAGGTTTCAGGCCATTGGATGTAGTTCTGAGTTGCTGCTAATGTCAGGAAGAAATACTTTTCTTTAGTGAGTTATATTGGCTGGTTGATTGTACATGTATCTCTCCCCCTATTCCACAGACCAATCTGTTGCCCATGAAAGCAGTTCCTACTTCTGGAGCTATGCTAACAATGTTTTCCTAAACATCCCATCTGCCTCAGGCTTTGCTTGTTTTTTTTTATTTCTCTGGGTTGAATGTTTACATTGCTTCTTGAACATTTTGATCTGCTGTTTTAGGAACAATGGAATTCCTCAAGAATTCATTATTTTCTTTTAAAGGCCAAGGAAATACTTGCAATTCATTTTACCTAGAGGAACTTCAGAGGGAAATAGAACATTGACTTCCAGAATAGATAGAACATTCACTTCTATCTATAGGGACCGAAGACTAGAAACCTAATAATAATAATACATCATTTTGATAATGCTCAAACTGATATGAATAACTTCAATGTCAAAACTCATGAGTTATCCTGGACATTATATAAATTTGGTCTTGTTTTATACTTGCCTTTATGCATTTTTTTTCTCTCTTGGGTCAAGATTATTTGGAAAAGAGGATCTATGTGTGACTCAGTTGGTTATTCTTAAATCCTTATACACCCTAAAAATGACACAAAATTTAATTTTTCATCAGAATCCCATGAACGTTATATATGATGGCAAAAGTGGATTATAAAAACCTACAGCTGCAAAAAGCTGTTGTATAGATGCTAGTCTGGGATTATCTATTATGTGCTTTCCAAAAACACACTGCAGCATGCAACCAAAAGTTATTATACGTTGCAGGAACACTGAACAAGTACCACCAGTATCTGAGAATATTGTGTATGTCTAATTAGGTGAATGTGAGAAGCAGATAAAAAAACCTTAATATATTTCTGGCCATTTGAATTTTAATTAAAAATATTTTTATACAGCTCAGTAAGCAACCTGAAGTTAGTCTCTTTGCAATTAAGTCTTTAATGCTGCAAACAGTGAATTTGTATCAGCAAATAATTTAATAATAGTAAGGTTGACTGCTCTGTTTAATCCTTGCTAATTACTGTTCTTTAGATACCTACTATGGCAACTGTAGAATAAATGTAGAAAATGAGGTATTTTTTCTTTTGTTGGTGTAAATAATGTGATGATAAATTTCCCATCCTCACCACCCTTTTTCTCCTCTGCATGGCAATAGTGTCAATGGTACTTTCAAAGGTCACAGTAATGCCTCTGAACTCTACCCTTATTTATGGGCCATCTACCCTGAACTGGCTGGTCACTGCTTTGTACCTTATCCTTCATTTTTTTGACAACAGCTACTCCTGTCAGTGTTCATCAGATATAAATAGCTGCTAAGAGTCCATGGATTCTATTTGAAATATTTTTTACTTGAGGTCTAAATGGATGTAATCTCTAAAGTTCTCAGTTCCTCTCGTTAAGTTAGCTAAGGTATATTTCTACATGAATAAGGGTGACATCATCTCTGTGTGGGAAGTATTGAAGAGAACAGAAAGCATTTGTCTGGAGTGACTTGCTACTTTAGGGTATTTTCTACAAAATGTGTTGTACCTAAATGGATTTGGACATTAAAATGTGGACTACAGCTCATAATTTTGGACAAGTTTCTTTGCACTAAACTGCAGGGCCTCTAAGAAAGGCCTTAGGCTTATAGACGTGTCTAGGAAGTAGAACAGACCAATAGAATTGTATCTACAAAATGATAGAGCTGATTTTGAGGATTCAACATCCACAGTGTAGGTATTTAGATTTTTCTGTTTTGGGTTTTTTTCCTTTCCATCAAGGACTGTGTCTGTTTGTGCCTGAAATGCATTAGATGTACACCTAGAATTGCTTCCAGTTGCTTCCAAATGCTTCCATCTTCCATCTGATTTCATGGAAAAGGAATTGCAGTTAGGCACTCCATGACCACTCTGCAATGGAAATTGGAGTATATGGGGGAAAACAGGAAAGTCGCCTTCAAGGTGCACTCCTGATCTGAATTAGCACACTAATGTGAGGGGAAAAATTAATAAGGAGCGATGAGTGGGTGAGAAGAAGCATATGCTGCATTTCTAAGTGAAATAATGATATACGGTATTTAGTTCTCTTATATACTTTTACAAGGATATCCATAAAACAGAAGTTACCCAAGAAAATGAATCAGTGAAAGCAAATAAGCTCATATCAGAGTTTAATCTGTTTAAGTTATTAAAGAAAACAAATAAAGTAACCTAAAAGCAGGTATAAGTAATTTTAAAGAGAAAAATACTAGCCATTAACTAATGCATTACTATAGTGAATCATACAGCTAAGGTCTCAATAGAAATTAAATGAAGGTAAATGAATTTGGATTATAAATAGAGCAAAAAATCCATACCTATGCTTAAGGATAAAAAAAAAAAAAAAAATCTACGTGGAATTGATGAACTCTGCATCTTTCAATACTTTCCAAAAACAGCTATTTGGTGTTTTTCAGTGAAGATTTTGTTCGAGCTTCAACAGACAATTGCAATATCCTTTCTCTGACGTCAGGAAAGAAATTGGATCAAGTGAATAAAAATGAAGCTTAGGAATGAAAATGTAGAAATTAAATGAAAGATGCTATTTGGTGCATTACTGTTTATTTTCCCTTTCATAATTCATTAGAAAGTGAATTAAGACATGTAATTTGTAGCTTTAATCTTATTTCCTCTTCAAAAATCCTCCTCAAAAAATATATGGTTGTCTTGTTATTGTTCTAACCAGACAATGAAAAAAAACCCAGAAAAATCAATAAATATTAATTTTCCGTATTTTGGTAACCTGATACCAAATCAATTACAAGCATTTCTTCAGCCTTTAAAAGACTAGAATGAATTTTTGGGTGATTCTGTTGTTCTGACAACAGCACAGCTAGAAGAACCTTTGTCTCCAGCAGTTTTGTTGGGGTTTTTAAACATTCATTTATATTAAACCCTGAACACACCCAGGAATGGGGCATCCAGAACTTCTTGGGGTAACCTGTGCCAGTGTCTCACCAGAATTAATTCCTAATATCTAGTCTGAGTCAATTGTCATCCAGTTTAAAGTCATTACTTTGTGTTCTATCACTGCACACCTTTGTCAGAAGTCCCTCTCCAGCTCTCTTTAGCCCCTTCTGCTGCTCTAAGTTCTCCTCAGAACCTTCTCTGCCTCAGGATGAGCAGCCCCAACTCTCTCAGGCTGTCTTCACAGGAGAGGTGCTCCAGCCCTCTGATCATCGCTGTGGCCCTCCTCGAGACACTCACCAACCAGCCTTTATCACCTTATTCATCCCATGAGATATCCCATAAACATCCCTTTAGATAGCATCTGAAGCTTTTTTCATCCTCATTTTGATAAGAACCAGAGCAGATGTTACATTACCCTGTCAATTACATAAATGCAATTAGTCTGTTATCCTTAACAAATTAGAGTGAGAGGTGTTCATTAAAAAAAAAAAAATTTGCATGAATAAAGCTTCCTTTCATGTGAGTTGAACAAAAAACATTTTGTTACAGTTTCTTTAATTGATACTTTAGACAATATTGGACCTGATTTCATAGTTTTTAAAGCTGCTGAGACTGTTTTTCCTTGCCTGAACCAGCAAGGTTTTAAAACATTACTATAATTAATTAATTCAGAATCTAGCAATTACCTGTTTTAAGGCTTGACTCCTTTTTCCTGTGCAGTTATCTCTTCTTTGCAGTGTATTTTTTTAGGATATTGAAGTAGGGACCAAATCCAGGAAAAGTGATGGGCCTAATCATTATATCTGTATTTTCACACGTGCTTAAATTCCCTCACTGTATAGGGTGGTAATTCCTTTATAGGGAACTAAATCCTACAGCTAGATAATTTTTAGTATCTAGTACATTTCTCAAGAGATTTCTGTTGACTTTGATTCCCTTGTCACTGAAAACACTTATCCATTTGTTGGGTCTGATCTGTTTTCATGTATAGATGTTCAGATAATTTCCTAGGGAGAAGTTAACAGAATAGAAGGAGATAAATAAATTATGTTCTACATTAAATTTCCCATTTGCTTTAAGATGATGAATATACTCTAACATTTAAATATTTACCATCATAACTCACCAGAAAGAGCAGTTCACCTAGTCAGATAGGAGAAACAACAGCTTTCTGATTGTTTACACAGTTTGTCTTTCATCTATTTCTTTGAGGGTATTTCTCTGAAGTTATGAAGTTTATAATTTTATTACTCTTCAGCTTTTCTATTTTCTCTTTATTAATCTGGACAATCTATGTGTAGTGAACCTTCAGGACTTCCCTCACCCAGTGTACAGTTGTCTCTGAGAAATTATTAATTTTAAGAAGCACCTCTGAGAGTCATTCAAGCATTTAAATTAAATCAAAAAGAGAAGAACTTTTTGTTCCTAATTAAATATTGCAGCCACAAATGTCGTTACAAAAAGTAGACCCATTAGATATGGTTAGACAGACTTGGGGTCCTAATTTAACAGGAAATATTTGGTTACCAGTTTCAGAAATGTGTCACTTGAACACAGAAAATCAAGCATTTCAGTGCAGTGCAAACCAGACAGCTGCAAACCCTGAAGAGAAAAGCCAATGTAAAATCTTGCCACATTCTCAGATGAAGCGACCAAAATCTCTTTGGAAGGTCTGATCTTATATAAAACTAATTTTTGAGAAATAGGTAGAAATGCTTTTTAAAATGAATCTGAAAACATGCCTGCTTAATGGAGGAAGAGAATGTTTCTAAGAACTTGTAAGCAAATATGTTCAAATAATTTTTTTAATCATAAATCTGGGGGGAAAACTTACCAGACATATTTTAGAAAATAAGAGAATTTAATTTGGCTTTCAGATCTTCTAATAATTGAGTAGTAATGTGAAGTCAGTGCATGGTCTGTTTAGCTTTTTGGAAAAGCACGTGGCCTATTTAGCTTTTTGGAAACCACTTAAACATGAATTTGATTGTGGGCAAGAAGTTACATACAGTCAGTCAATCTTTGTGCAATCTCATATAAAGTCTTTGATAACTAATGGCTGGAAACATAGTAGAAAGTCTAAAAGCAAAATGTTTTAGAAAGTCATAGCTGCCTCTTGGAATAACAGACTGAAGGAAATAATCTTTTCTTTATATTATCCAGAGGAATAATCTAGAAACAAAAAAGTGACTCATATCCAGTCCATTGGGAAACCTTTCAAGACCATCCTTCCTTTTGAGAAGTGACACAAAGAATATAGTGGGTAGGGAATATGGGGGAACAGCAAATATCAGACATCTAGGAGAGCCTGAGGCAGCTAAGATCAGGAATCTGCCCGATTTAGACTTTGTCTTATTTAAGTTATGCATTTTTTCCTTAAGTCTACTTGTTCAGTTTGAACAGTTCAAAACAGAAGTGCTATGGTTCCTGCCCTTTCTGGCTGAGTCACAAGGGTACAGTCTGAGATTCATGTAACCCCTCAAATCATGTCCATATGTGGTTTAGACTAAGAGGTCCTTGCTTGCCCATGGGCACTGTACTGTGAAATCAATGTGCTATGGGCAGCTTCCCTCTTATTGCTTCATAGCAGCAGCCAGCTGCCACTTCTCATGTTTTTTGGAGGGCTTTGTTGGCAGCAGGATAACTCTTGAGCCATGCACTGGAGAATGGTGTAAATGTCTATGTATGAACGGTCGAGTCAAATGTTCTGATTTGTCCTTTGCCACAAGTCGGGCTAGGTGATCAAAGCAGTCCTTTCTGCATTGGTATGTGTTCAGCCTGCTAGCAGGCTTTAAAAAGAAAAATTTTAGGGCTTTATTTTCCATCAGGTTTCCAGGACAGAAAATAAAGCAGTTTGCTGACATTTCAGAGCACTTGCAAATACGTAATGTGCTATAAAAATGGATGAGGCAATGAAGGACTTATTCAACATATTAAAGGGTTCAGAGAAATGATCAAGGATTAAAGATTGAAGAAGAGAAGCTGAGTTAAGAAACTTCCTTTAAGAGAGTTGATAAACATAAAACAGTAAAGAATGGTGAAGTATTTTGGGCTAATCCTTTAAAAGCATATTGAAGTATCTATTAAAACAGCAACAACAACAACAAAGTGAAGCAATAGCAGGAGCAAAAGCAAACCAAAACCAATGCAGAGTCTCCAGAAAATAACTCTAGAACATTTTCTGTGTTTGTGTGCAGTATAGCACCCTGCCTTTTCAGATTCACTGAAGAAAATGGGAGAAGGGCAATGGGAAATTAGGTCTGGCCTTGTAGTCTCATGCTTTAATGAATTTCTTGGGGAGCAGTTATGGCACCTAGCGTGTTCCTCCCACATTGCAGTTGAGTCCGAAGTAAATTTGTCCAGGACTGATAATCTAAATAAAGGCAGATAATGTCTAATAGGTCTTAATGGAGGCTATATTCCTGCCTTTTTGTGTTTTGGATATTTTGCTTATCTTTGATGATTCCTAGAACCAGAGAAATCTACCAGGCACCTTGGAAATTACCAAGGAAGGGACAAATCTAGAAAATTTTGAGAGCATTTTTCCTCCTATACCCATCCTTTTTCCTAATTTAGAATCAGACTATTTTTTTGCCAATATATCACCAGATTTCAGTAAAGCAAACAAACAAAAACACTTTTGGAGAAAACCCATATCATAACTGCTGGCAAAATTCTCTATTAGTCTGCTGCTATGAGCCTCAGATGTAGACTTGTTCTGTCCAGGCAGAAATAACCTGTGTCTGGAAAGATAACCTGTGGATATTAGATACTCTAGATTTTGAAATTATTAGAAACCTGGGCTTAGAATTATTAGAAACCTGACCTGGGAAGTCAGTGCAAATACTAGTTATTTCAGTGGGTCAGGTTTTGATTTAATTTTCTCCTTCTTTTCATTTTGTTTGACAACTTTTCTGAAAAGAAGTCTGTAACCACTGGTCAGAAAAAGAAATAATGTCAGAGGAAGAAAGTGATTTTTCAAAAAGTTACCTAATTTTGAAGAGTTAGATAACCTTTATTCATTGACCACACAGTGATTCCTGAAGACAAAACCATCATCTTTGTGGTTTTAAAATACTTTATATAGTCTTAAAACTGTGCTAGAAGGGCATAGGTGCTTAAAAGTATGCAAGTTTTTCTGGAGATTTTCAGCCATTGTTTTCTTTTGAGAATCTTTGTTTTACCAGCAAGGAGTATTCATGTATATTTGTTTTTGAGAATCTGTCTCTCTGTAGTAATATAAGAATCCATTGATGGATTTAATTAAATTTAATTAAATTTGATTTTGATTAATATGGTAAATTTTAATTGCAATTTTGGAGGATGTCTACTATAAGACACAGTGATTTATTAGCATAATCACAGACTGTCTATTTAAAGGTCATTCTTGCTTCAGTTTATTTGCAGTAACATAAAATATAATTTGCCCTCAAGATAAAACAATGCGAAAAGAACCTTAATATATTTCCTTTAATTAAAAAAAAAGTTATTTCTAAGAAGGTATGTTTTAATGACAATGAATTGCTTTGAAAAGCAACGGCTGGAAGTCAAAAGTGTTCTGATATGTGTAAAGCTGACAATTCCTAAGTTCCAGACAAGTTCAGTAAATAAAATTGGATTATTGCTGGAAAATTTAGTTCCTGTTTTGACATTGTCAGAATCAGAGAGATGAATTTAGTTCAGATTGCTTGGTCAGAAATCCCAAGGCTACCTTAGATTAGAGCTTTTAAATGCTCAAGTACTTTTCAAGGGAAAATGAATGGGAACAAATGTTAAAAAAAAAGGATTAGAAGTGATGGTTACGTCAGACAGTGAGTAAGTAGAAAAATTACCCAGCACTGCTTTTAAAGAGAGTAATTTATCCCTGGTATAGACTAAAAATAAAAGGTAGATTAAAAAGAAAACTTATTTAAAAAGGAGTAGAGTAGAATTCTTGTAGAAATAGAACTGAAATGGTCAGTTTATTCAATCTTCTATATGAAACGTTTAGATAAAAGGCACTTTGGAATGCTGCAGTAGAGGTAAAACGTCTTCCTTTCTCTTGCACAGTTTCCAGGCAAAATCAAAATACAGCTTCTTCAAGTTTATGAAACTTGATTGAAACTAGCAAATAAACAAACTATTCATTACTGCCTGATAAGACTCAGCAGCACAACAGAGCTCATGAGAGTCTGGGATCAGTGATTACCATCTCCCAGCTGAATGCCATGTCCCAGCTCTTCAGGGCAGATTTATTATCATGTATTCAAAGTGAATATTTCCTTCTCTCTGAATGTGTGTGAATGTGAGGTTCAGAGTGCTGTTCCATAGATGCTTTTTCAAAAGAACAATATATTCCTCTTTTAGAATCTCTCCCATTAAAAAGAGAAGGTATTCAAGGTATTTATCACAGTACCACAGCCAGGCCTGCTCTCATGTGGAAGTAGTAGGCAGCCCTGTGGCGCAGAAGCCAGTGTCCCACCTACAGAAATTTACTTCTTTCCTCTCAGCACAAGTTACTCCAGTCTAATTCTTGATCAAATATCAACTAAGTCCTATGGCTTCATCTAGGACCATCTGTCTAAAACGTCTTCTTATTCAAAACACTTAAACAGCATTGGGTCCCTCTGCAGAACAAAGACTCTCCTGACTCACACGTGGGACCACAGGTGTGCCAGCTGAGGACACTTGAAAATTATGGGTATCTGAGCATCCTCAACTAGATTAAGATAGACTTTATTAATTTACTTTTGCTAAGTCATCATTAGAATTTTTCTTCCCAACATAAGGCATAATGGGATTTTTGTTTTCATATGATAAAAAATTATATCACGGCTAGTTAGTGTGCTTGGTTCCACACAGGGGCGTGGCATTTGTGCTATGAAAGCTGATTGAAAACAGCAACGCTATGATGATAAAGAAAACCTATTTTAACTCTGAATGAACTTGCCATGCACTCCCATTTTGGGTTTTTTTTCCCCATCACTGAGGCTGCATTCGCCATTTTTTTCCTGACACTTCTGCTGTTTTCTCAAATGAACAGTGATCATGAATAGTGAAAAAGCACCCATTTTAGAGAGGCCAGGTTGCTGCATTGTGGGTTGGAGCCACTCCTCATCATCTGAGCTGCTCTCCAGGATCATTCCCTGCATGGATGATGGTAGCCATACGGGCACACTGCTGAGTACCAAAGCACAGGGGCACCAAGTGGGGCACACTTGGGTGGGGGCCAGAGCAGGGTGGAAACTTGAGTTATACACTGGTGGGTTACCTCCTGGTGTGGCTCTGGGGACAGCCCCATAACACTGAAGCTGAGCATGGGTGTGCTTTTCCCTCCACTCTTTGGTCACCTCTGAACACAGCTAGAGCTGCAGGGGGCACACGGGGCAGCACGGCTCCCCTGTGGCCACAGGCCACCAAAATACTTCATTTGTCTTTCAAGAAAATCCACTCGATTAAATCTCCTGGACTATGTTAGTATTAAGACCAGGTGCCAGATTTCTTTATATTATAAATGAGTATGTCTAAGAGGACGTGGACTAAATTACTCTCTAAGTGGGTTTGACTCACAATTAGCAAAGACTGTTTAAAAATGTGGGCTGAGGTTACAATAAGGAAAAAGAAATTATGGTGTGCCAGCGCTGCAGATAGCCATGACAATGCAGGACTGAGGAATATGCTACCAGGGGTTGGCCTGAAATATGTGCTGCCTTTTGAGATCTGAAGAAGAAATATTCATATAATTAATTTTGTTTTCTTTTTTTTAATTAAGGTATACAGTTCAAACAGATAGACTTCAGAGCCATTTTAATGATGTACGAAAATTGTAATTAGCATGTAAAATAATATCTCACTCTAAATTTTCTGTGTTTGTTCTGGGAAAATGTTTTAGTAATTATGCTGTAGATGCCAAATGCCATGAAGAAAACTAATTCCTAAGATATTTGGCATATGTCTCATTCTGTCCAATTTAGTTTTCTGCGTGTTGATGAGAAATGCCAGCTTTTACTTTTCCTTTTTATTTTTTTTATTAGTGATGGGATTGCTTTTGTTAGCTTTTTCATGCTTTGCTTGCTCCTCGTCAGTGTAATTTCTTTATCAGACAAACAAGATAATAAGACTAATTTGAGACAATAACCTGATACTTTATAGAACCTGGGGTGAAATTTTTATTAGGAAAATTTTCTGCTTTAAGGTGCACCGAAATGAAATTGTATTGTATTTATAATGAGACTTGAAGTCATTTAGGAAACATTATTTTGAAAGAGAGTTTCATTAAAGAAATAAATCAGGAAAAAAATACCTGTACTGTAACTTGGAGCTTAGGTCCTAAGGAAGCTGTGAGGAAGCAGACCAATAATCAGAAATATTTTTATATGACTGTCTAATATGTAGGGATCAAAAGAAAAGTGTAGTTTTGGGAAGAAGCTTGACAACTGTAATATGTATGTACATATCATATATATGCAGACAACTGTACTGCAATATGTATGCAGAAAAAAATCTGCATTTGTTGCAGCAATTGTTGTTTGCTTAATCCTTCAAATATGATGGAGCAGTTTTCTTAGTAAAACTCTGTTTTTGAGTTCCTGAAGTAGAGATATTAAAGATACCACACCAAAAATATAATTATAAAAAAAAAAAGAAATAAGGACTGTAAGCCATATGATGACTTGTTCTCATTTGTAGGCTTATTATTAGCATATTGCTGTTTCTTTTTTATCCCTTACTCTCAATAATGCCATCTATTCTGTTTATAGTATTCTCTTTCTGACATGTCTTATTTTTCTAAAAGTAATGCAGTGTGGTAAGGTTTAAGACATGTAGTTCAGGCCATTCATTTAAAGCTGGGCATAATACTCCAGTTAGGAGAAAAGGGTTCTTGTCTCTTCTCTGACACTTTCAGCATCCCGATAAAAGTATCAGAGAATATTTGAAAATAATCTTAAAAATGAAGCATGGTGAGATTCAAATGGATTGTGGTGACAATAATTCTTGATAAGTTTTATTGATATGCCCAATGAACATGGGAGGACAGATGGGATTCATTGGTAATCTTACAGCAGCCCAGAAAGTGTTGTCATTTTATGTATCTCAACAGCCACAAATAGCTCTTTAAACACTTCCTTTATTCTAAGACTTGTCTTGATGCCTGTGAAGGATAAAAAGTCATCAAAAGCCAAGCTGTACAGCAGAGAGGCCTTAGCAGTTTTATGCTGTGAAGGAATTCATTCACACTCAATGTGCTGATGCTTGTGGAAATTTCTGGATCACACTTCATTGTACTTAGTAGTAGTATTAGTACCATCCTAGCATAATCCATGCTGACATTATATAATCCTAATTTGATTATAGATCCAGCATTCATAAACTGATACCTCAAAAAATATACACACCAGCAAAAACTCAGCAAGAGGGGACTGTAGTTTCTCATTGCAGATGAGGATAAGGAGAGATAATTCTTACACATTTTTGCAAGCAGTTCATACTGTGCTTGCATCTGCAGTTCTGTTTGACAACCTAACCTCTCCTCAAGAGAAAAATTAATTTGGTCAGAATGATGTAAAATGGTGATGCTTACAAATATGTAGACCAACTTACTCTTTCTAGATTCCAGGTCAGGAACAGAAACAACTAAAACCTTACTTGTAACTGCTGAGTGATACCACTGTCTCTCTAGGGGAACAAGTGCTTTATTCCAGTCAGTGTCATACAATGTTTCTACATAATAGCAACGATGTCACTGACACTGTGTGTGAATCAATCCAGTTTCAAAGAATGGCTGTGAAAGTCTTGTTTGCCCAAAGATGCTTTGTTCCAAGACAGAGATTTCCGTAAACATTGCCCTCTTCAACTTTTAAGTATAAATTTCACAAATGCTCAGTTTACGCTGGACCAGTTTACCATGTTGGAATGTTCAGATATAGAGAAAAGATAATATATATATTATATATAATACATATTTTAGCCTATATTTTCACTAATTTTGTCCTATTTTGTTCACTCTTTTTTTTTTTTTTTTTAGATAAACCCTGAAAATGAGCAGATTCTAGACATTTTCAAGTAAATGCCAAAAGTACATACCTTCTTTTCTACCCTGTAAGAAGACTTGCTGAGTCTTTGGAGCTCTCAGGTGTTTCTGTTCTGAGCTGTGTGTGCAGCCATGCTGTTCCACAGAGAGAGATGCTGTTAGGATGCAGCTCAGTAGCCCCTGGCACACACATCTAAAATCACACAGAGACAGAATTTGACTGGTATGTGACAGGCTGTCACAGGGAGAGACTGTTCCAAGGCAGGGCCTCTGTAAGTTCCAGCTCATTCAAAGGTTCAAAGTCAATCTGGACCACACCTGCTAAGGTCTGAATCTGGAGTCAAAAGCTTCAGCTTCTCTCATGCTTCTGGTGAGGTGAATTGCCACGAGACATCTCTTTGAAAGGCAAGTTTTCTCACCCTCCATTTCAATTGTCACACTGCATCTCAATATGTGGGAAAACTCTCCTGAAAAAGGCTGAATTTAACAAGAATTCTTTCAAAGCAAAGAAGTCAGTCTGAAAATTATCAGTACCCTAACGCTGTAACACCAAATCTTTCACTAACAAAAACTGTACTGGGATCAAAATACAGAATGTTCAGATAACCACAGGGTTCCTAATTATAGTTATTAGGATTAGGACTTGTGTACTAGTTTCTTGTTTATTTCATTGCTGATAGTTTGCCTACAAATATGTTTTAGTGTTCTTAGATTCAGCTTAACAGTATTAAGCCCAAATTAATGGAATGACTAAACTTGTAAGCCGATGATTCAGATACCTCAATAATGGGAGTTCAGGAGAGGCTTGCAATAAATAATTTTTTAAAAACCCAATCTTAAAATACAAAATGAAAACTCTGGGTTTAAATTCTCATTTTGGTTTACTGCATATTCTGTCTGGGCCTTGGTTTGCTCCTTTCTGAAAATCATAAATGTGTTAACTAAGGTTTTTTGTACTGTGCACTTGAATCAATAGAATTCACTAGAATCATATCCAGCAATTCTGTAGAGAAGCTACAGGCAAGAGGAATGGTGCTGTTGGACAATCATACCCTGGACTACTATCATGGTACACTTTATCTAAATCCAAAAAAAATTAACCTATTGACTACTGAACAAGGTATTCCACAATCTTACAGAATGAACTGGGAAAAACAGTCTAACTGGGGAAAAAAAGAAATATGAGACTGAATTTTCTCTGAATTTTCTCTGGAAAATTCCAGGCATACAGTATAGCAACTCCTAGACTTTAATACTCAACTTGATATAAAATGCTCTCCCAAAAAGTTGGTTTATATCACTATGAATTGTTAGAAACCAAAATAATAATATTTAATCTGGATTAATAACACAATTTAGGCACTTCACATGATTTCACTGTGTTTTATGTTTTCTAGGAGTAGCAGAGCCTTTAGTCATTACAAAAAAGGACTTTTTGTTCCCTTGAAAAGACAAAACCATTTCACAGTTGTAGCAAAAGGACCCCAACTATACAGGTTATCACTTATGCTCCATGATACTGTCACACAGCTGTATTATTGCCACATTCACCTCTCTTTCCCCATTTCCCTCAAGGTATTTGTCATTTCACATGTTATCAGAAGAGCTGATTTTTAATTATCATTCTCTGGAGGAAATTCTTTTTTCAGAAATGTATTGGCCATGTGGTAACTCTTGTGAGCCTGAGGCAGAGGTGAAAGCTGTGCTGTACTACTTGTACTGAATAAAAACATAACAATAATAATAAAAAGCACAGCCTTTTCCAGAAAGCTCCCAGTGTAAAAGGAGAAAAGCAGCAAATACATACAAAGCAGTGGAATTTTGTCTCCTCATTTAATAATGAAGCAATCAGGACAAAATCCTTAATCTCAGCTGGGCCCTTCTTATGGCCAAAGGGAGATGTGGGCCCATCCAGAACCACTCAAAGGTAGGAATCCAGGTGGGGTGAACTGCACTTAGAAGTCACTATTTTCTTCCAAAGACTTCTAAGGGACACTGGGCTGACTGACTCTGATTAGAAAGCCAGGCTCTAGTGACTAGAATTCAGCATCTTATCGCTGTAACAATTATCACTAGTTTCACTGTTGCCTTTCTTTTTTCAAAAACAGCTTAAATTCCAGCACAGTCCCTCACTGCATTAGGACCTTGTGTCCTAATGGATTTGAAAAGGAAATCTCTTTCTCTTCCTTATTATTTTATTGGCTAGCATTAAGTGACTTTTTTTTTATCTCACTGGTGTATTGTGAGAAATAATTAATGTTTGTGTACTGCTTTGAAAATGAACATCATTGCATCAAATGCTAGTTTGAGGAGAAAGATGCTTTTTGATGTTCATATCTGTTTTGTTCAGGCTTTATTGGCTCTGTATTCATCTTCCTCTCACTCTTATGATTGCAAGTTCAACTCTTTTTTAACCTTTGATCTTTGAGTGGTTTCTCTGAAACCTCACAATTGTTGCTTCAATCTGCTCCATTCATGTCTGCTGGATGTTTTTGAGCACAGGGAGAAGAAGGAGATGAAGACAATTTTTCAGGTTACAGGGATGCTATGATGGACCTGGATGCTGGTTAAGTGGACTGAGGAGAAGCTTTTTGAAGGGCTTGCAGGGAAGAAAGATTACCCCAAAGAAGGGAGAAGTCACCATTGTTGTTCCTGTGGGATTTTCCCACTCTGAGAAGTCCTTCCCTGGGATGGGATTCCTGTCTCATATGAAGAGGAGAAAGTTCCTTTAGTTTTCTGGAAGGTTTTTGATTCTGAGTTTGCTTCAGATAGATGAGAGGAAATGCAAATAGGACAACTGATCAAATTATGTATTTACAACCTGAAGGAAAAGAAAAATGTAATGACCAGCTCTTATTGGACTTGGATTCACCTTATTTGAAGAATCATTGACACTTGAAAATTGTGAAAATAAACTGAACAAGCCTGCAGAAAAATATATGGTAATGTAGAAATACTACCCAAGAAATAGTGATTTACAGAGTGTCCCAGAACTACTTGTATTTCTAGTTCTAGAACCTTGAGATTTTGTGCCTGTACAAATAGCTAAATTTTCTTTTACATCTTTCATAAAAATTCAGAGTAATCTAAACATAGAAATATGAACAATCTACATCTGACAGTGATCTAATTACAGGAATTTGAGAACACTGGCTAGTTATTTTTCAAAAGCCTGACATTGTAAAAGCTGGAAAACATGTAAATGATGTTATTTCTCAGATGACTCACAGTAAAGCATAATAATGTTCTGGAAACTCACACTTATATACACAAAAATATGAATAAAGTACGTCGAAGTGAAAAAAGCAAAGAAGAGATCCAGTCCTTGTAAGTCTGGAAAGAATTTCTCTGAAATATTATAAGAAATGCATCCAGATCTAATATCTTTGCTCTGGACTACATTTGATTTTCATAGTACATTTTCTAAAATTTAACCACTGCTTTAGAATGGATGGAGACTTTGCTTATATACTTGGTAATGTCAAGTGAATATTTGACCATGAGTTTCATTTAATCATGAAAATAAAATATTTCTTTTTAATACCAAAAATTCAGTTTGGCTGGAAGCAACTTTTTATGATTACATTTTTGACCAGAGATTGTAAGCAGCGCCATGAGATTTAGCTGGCCATCTGTACAGCTTGAGCACTGAGTAGTGGCTCTCTCAAACTTAGTATAGTGTTTTTTATGGTAGGCTGCTTGCAAGGTATTCATAAGCCAGAAATGCATTCTCTGTCTTAATGAATTTTCAGTACTAAATAAAACTCACAACCTGTATAAGCACAAATAACACAGCAAAACTAGTGGATTAGATGGTAAATTAGATTTTATGCACTTTATCTTTTATATTCCTATTTTAAAGCAGTTTTTCCTTTTGAAGTAATTATGGATTTGCAGTCTCAAAAAAGAATATATCATTAAAACTTCTTTTAGCAGTATTGTTTTGAGGCACAGCTTCTGAATTAGAAAACAAATCCCAGTAGATTAGGTGTTAAGTGGAGAAAAGCAGAGACACAATTATTTTTACCTTCTGTTAATTAGGAAATGGACAGGAAAAAAAATAAAAAGAAATTAAAATTGTCTGCCAGTGATTTTGCTGGGTTTGCTTTGTCTAACCAGTGATTTCTTGGACTGAATCACTAATCATGCCATGTTGATAAAGAAAAGTGCCTGGGCAAAATTTCAATTAAGTCACACAAAACCTTTTCTTGTACTTACCTGTCTGACCTTATGTATGTGTCACAGTGTTTCCTGCATCACAGGCACACAAAAGTTTATCTTCACCTTTACACAATCTCTTTGTGCAAAGTTTAGTCTTTCACTGTTTCAGCTGAAATTGTCCCTGTATTTTGTTATTGTTGTTATCCATATGAAAAAACTCCATTTTATTACCATGAAAATGCCTCAAAAGAACTTGTAAAAGTTTGCAGGGTGTTTTCCTTTTGAAAATGTACTTCAAAGTAATAGGATAATGTTTAGTATAACCATTTTATCTTATAACAATTATCAGAGAAACAGCACAAAACATCATACCATCTCTTCATCTCTGCTCCTTCCTGTCCCTCCAATATTTCCCTTGTTCCACTGGTTCAAGTCAATAAATTTTTTTTTTGTTAACTTCCTTTCAAGTTCTGATAGTAACTGTGATCTGGATAAAACCATTGGAACTATGTCAAGGCATCATAAAGCTTCTGGGATTTATGTGGGAAATAGAGGTCTTAGATACTGTGGATAGAAACTTTATGAGCAGAAGGGAAAAGGGCAAAGAACACATCAGGACTGACCTACTAGTGAATAAACTCCCCAGTGCTTACACTAGCATAGAGTTCCTGTGTTTGGGGAATTACACAATGGTCTCAAAGTGCACACGTGCCTAAAAAGAAAAATTATATTCAGATTAGATATATATATTGCTCAGTGAATATAATTTGTAGTGTGTATCATATTTATTGATGGTAAAGAAATGATGTTTTGTCCCAGGGTGCATCCCAGAGCAGCAGATGTAAAACAGCTATTGACAAACTTGTCTTGATATGTCCAGGGATGTAGCAGCATTGTCTGGAGGTTCAGCACAGGTTTTCTCTGCCTTGTGTTCACTTCTGTCTGTGGGCCCTGACATGCACCTGGAGATGGGATGACAGTGCCCATGGTGCCTTGGCCACACAGCATTCCCTGCACACTTGTCAGAACAGGTAGTGTGGTACACTTTGAGAGCTGCCATGAGCAAGGGCCTCCCCAGTCTGCCTGGGAGGATCAGGGCACAGTTTAACATGTGATTGTCTCTGTTCTCCAAAAAATACTAGCCTTTACTTAAATATTACAGTAAAACTAACAAGTACCATTACATCATTTCCTGAGCTAGAAATAATAGCAAAAACTCTAATCTGGAGGGAGTGCAGCCAAGTATCATCAAGCTGTAATTAATGGAGAACTACATTTTGAAACCCGCTCTTTATGAAGATTTAAAAATTACTCGTGAAATGGAATATGTTCAAAGTGTACTTGGCCATGTCCCTTTTTTATGTTTTCAGTATGTCCTGTGACCTGCACTCTTACTTAAAGCTGTGTAGAAGCATTTAATCTACTTTTTTATTTCTCCAAAATCAGGCAGATATTCCTTCTGCAGAGAAAGGACTTAGCATTTTTATACTATTTAAAAACCTTAAAAAAGATCACCAAACCACACAGCCTGAGGACACCTTTTGAAAAGATTCTGAGCTGCTATTCAAAGACACGTGTGCATAGTGGATTTGTAATTTAAAATTACTGTTTCCTTGTAGTTTCTAACCATTTTTACCTTTAAATATGGGCCAAGTTCTTTAGTGTCTGTAGATCAGCTATATCCAACTTGGTAAATAATTTAGCACTATGAAGTATGCTGGCAGAGCAAAGAAAACTTTGAGCAGGTTGCTCAAGGTGTTTACATCTGACCAGATGCAGTTTGATTCCCTGAACATAACATCCTCTGGCTGCAGGCAATTTGAACGTACTTCAAGGCACAGTCACGGATTCAGATCCAAATATCCCTTTTGGGGCTGAGGGAATGTGGTGGAGAATTCCTGCTTAGCTGCCTATGAAATAAGTGGCATTCACTTGTGCACAAACCACTTCCTACAGATGCCCATGCGTGGGGGCTGCAGGTTATTCAGGATTTTGCTGTAAAATGGCTTGATCGTTCAGGATCGAAACAGTGTCAAGGGCATTAACTTCAACACTGGTTCATATCAAATATATTTTTTGCCAGTGGTGTTTATCTCCAAACACTTCAAACAATCTTGTAGAACAAACCTTATCAGAAGAACATCACATGAGGGTATAATGCTTAGAACATTAATAAAAGATTTTGAGAACCTTTTCATAACATCCTGTAACAAGGAAAACCTGCCAGTTCACATCTAAACATTATTAATTTGCCTTGCATAAGGAATGGATTTCAAGAGAGAGAAAATTATAATTATATTCTAAAACAAGTTATGAGGAAATAAAATTATGATGGGTTTGGCTACTTTGGAGTCAAAACATGTTCTAGAAGGTTTTAATTTTCCCATGTCAAGCCAAAAGACAGAAGGAACAAATGAGAAAACATGATTTTTGAAAGTAGAATTCTTTTTATCCATTGTGGGTTTGTTATCACTTCTGACAAAGTGCTTTGTTTTGTTGGAAACCTGCAATTCTACCAAGACTGATAGGAAATTTTCTCTGAACTGCCACTGTATTCAGCAGTAAAAAAAGGTAACCATTGTAACTACAAAAAGTGACATTGTTTTGGTTTTCCTATTAGTATTAGAAAGCATTAAAGACTTTAATGAGCAATAGAAAATGATAAGATACAAGGAGAGGAGAGCATTGTACAGAATTGTCACAGAAAAGGCAATTGATATAATTAAACTACAAAACAAATTTAGTGTCTGAAAGACAAGAAAAGAACATGTGCTCTTGGGTGAACTCAGGTCCCAAAGATTATTAAGACAGAACTGGATTTTTTCATTTGAGAGATTTAATTTAATCAGACTTTTCTGCTAACTTTATTTGATCAGATTTTTCTAGTAGCATTGATATTTGACTTATTTGGTTGTCATGCTACACCTTTCATTCTGTGAGTGTTAACACATAATTGCATAATATTTTTTCCTCTTCGCTTTAAAATCCTTCAATATTTAGAGGGATTTTGAGTCTATGATTTGAATTCAAGCTTATCACAGTTTATATAACGTGTCTGTCAGGCTGAGGTACCCATATCACATGAAAGCTTACCCCAAGATCTCCACCAAGGCAGAGAGAAGTGGAACATCTTGGTTCTGTGCCCTCCTCAGGATCCTGAGGGGGTTTGACTTCCCTTAGTACTTGGCCAAACAACCAACCCAAACACAAAGCACATGATTAGGTGCAATTCACCATCCCCACGGATGGAGTTGGGAATCTGTGGTCTGTAGAAAAAGGGTGTAAATTATAAAGCCAAACAGAAAGGCTGAAGCTGGAGCTTCATGGCTGAAAATATTTATCTAGAGGCTCCGTAGGGCCACACACAGCAACAGGGCCTGCAACAGGACAAGAAACAAAGGTTTAATTTCATGTAGCACTGTTTCTTAATAGCCCTGGCAGGTTTATCAAGAGACAGCTTCTTCAAGCCCTTTTATTAAAAATAAAATCATAATAAAAGAAGACATTTTTTATCTCAACCAAGTGTTACATGAATAAAGCATTCTGATGCATGGGTCACACATTGCTGTAGCAGAGAATTCCTTTGGCAGCAAAAGCATTTTAATCCAGTCTGCAGTCTTTCAACAGGGAACCGTGGAGCCAGATTCATCTCATTTGTGACAGCTGACCTTCATTTCTTTTTCTGCGCAATGACTATTGTAACTGTGTGCCAATTGTTTGGTATATGGGTTTTTCAAAAGTCTGATCAGTATAGTTCTTAAGGTGGATTAAATGCTTATTAAGTCTATCCTCTTTATTCACCCTGAAAAATTAAAATACAAAATTAATCATTTAAATTAGATGTAACAAAATGTAACAATTAAATTGATCATTATCCAGAAATTAATAATTAAAAATATGATAAAACTAACTGCCATTTATGATTCATTATAGAAATATAAACAAGAAGGCTACAATAAATTCTACTTCTTTTCTTACCACAAACTCAAAGACACCAACACTGGTGTTTCAGTTTATTATTTAGAAGGCCTGAGCTTTGTCCTGAGAGGGGCCAGAAGCAGCCAGTGGACAGCTTTCAAGTCAGAGATGTTATTCTTTCTATGCCCAATCTCTGCAGTTCTGGCAAGATAAGCAAAATCAAGAAAAGCAAGCAAAACTAACTAGGTAAGTAAAGACTTTCATGTACAGTTAGACTTTATGTCCAAGAAAAGTTGTCTTATATGACTACCCTGTCACACTCACACTCATCAACCATTTCCTTTAGGTGGAAAAAAAAGGATAGTGATTTTTTTATGTACCTTCAAAGCAAGCAATAAAGTACGACAGTTTACTGGAGATGATGCTTAGCTTTTTTTTGTGTCTGGCATTGTCATTGCAATGAATATTTGTGTTCTCCTTATAAGTTAAAAAGTTTTTCTCCTTCTCTTCTCCAGGGCAAGGTCCTTTATTTTCTTCAGTTTTCTGTCCATGAGACAGAAGGAAATAGTGAGTGATCTTTGGCATTGGAGGGGACAGTTATATGGATCCCAGTTAGTTTTTCTCAAGAACCTTATTCCCAAAGTAGTGTTGCAGGCACTGTTCACTTAATATTTCACTTTGCACATAAAACATGAAAATCTTTTGTCCATTCCTGTTAGCTCCTGTCAGGTAAGTGGATCAGGTATGCCAAGCGAGTTTAGCAACAAGAAAGACATTAATTTCTCCCATTAGTCTTCATTAATTAGACTATATCAGGATACAAAGCAACTTTTAGCATAGCATTCAAACATTGTGAGGAATTTCCTTGATCTTTATAGTACGACTGTACCCCAAAAACTCAGTGCAAGGTCTGCATAGGTTTGTAACTGTCTGAGACTTAATTGCAATTAAACAGAAGTTATATTATTGCAGAAATAAATTGGACTTCTATGGAGGGAACTACATATTTATTACAGTAAAAGAGGGTCTGATGAAATTCTGATATATTATGTCAGTTTTGGAAAAAAAAACACAGAAAAGTAATAGTGATCACAAATTTTAGGCTAGATGTCAAAACCAGCTCCATGAAAAAGACTTATACGTAACAAATTGTTCATCCAAATGTTTAAAGTAATTTTCATGTACAGGTAATCTGGAAGAACAGTTTCTTCACACCTAGCTACTATGTACGTAGATGTGTTTATTATAGCATATGTCTTCACTAGTGTTTGGTTTAGTGTCTGAAAATGTATCATTTCCACCATTAAACATTTCAGCTGAGATCCCTAGCCTGTGATCCATATAATAGCTGTAAACCACTTGTGCTGGTGATTTAATATTTATTTCATGATTTAGGAGGGTGAAAGTTATTGAACCACATAATTTCTAAGGACATTCACCCTTGTATGGATGAGTCTGAAATGAAGAGATTACTTGAACCTTCAAAAATGGGCAATTGTGAAAAAAATTTCTTAATGATGGCTCATTAAGGAAGTTACTCAGATTGCACAAATGATAGCTTTTATGAAACCTCAGACAAGCTGCCAGAAATACTGTCTTCACTAGGAATATGTGTACTGCATGCATCTCCTTAATAGCAAAATTTTAGCTCTATTGCTCTTGTTGCCTGATGATTGAAGGCAAAAAAATGGTCATTTAACAGTTCCAATGGTTGAAAAAATATTCAAAAGTATTTTTAAATTAGAAATATCTTTTAAATTTTCTTTCCTTTTTTCTTTATAGTTGAAAAAATAAAGATTTAATTAAAAATATGGATGGAAATGGGTTCTTCAAATTTGAAAGGCTAAATTCTTTTTTATTATTCACTTGGTTGCTCTGCGACTTATACTTTTGATATTTGCTTCTATTAACAACATTCTTAACTCCAGGGTATTTTCTAGCTTCTGTCAAGGCCACGATATTCTATCTTTCTATGCCTACTTTTCTAGACCAAGCAAAACCAAATTTCCTCATGCTAATTGAAATCCTGTCTGCTGGTGAAGCATTTAATAATGTCCAAGAAGGTAGGCAGGAACAAACCAGCAAGACCTAAATGTTTCAAAAGCCATAAGGACAGTAGGAGTGCCCAGCAGAGAAAGTCTGGGAAGCTAGATTGGAATGGAGTTCAGGCTCTCACACCATCCTTTGATCACTCACAAAGTTTAGTTGCTAGCATACTCCTTGCTGAAGCTGTACAGTGAATGAGCCCCCTCCCAGGCAAATCCCAGACTGCAGTTCCATGTGTGCCCACAGTTCTGGAGATGGCAGGGATCACAGACTATTCTTGGTAGCAGGATAGATGTGGGCATCATGTTTTGAGGCAGGCAGTTGAGCCATATGGACATAAGCCATGCCAGACCACTTTTCCTGAGGGTAGAGAATGGGCACCAGTCCAAGAGAGATTAGTTTAGCGTGTGCACACAGCCCAGCTTTCCAGAATACCAAGTCAGTCAGAAGCTGGATCGCCGCTTCAGCAGAAATAAATACTTTGGATAAAAACAGTCTTCCAAAATAAAACCCCATGTGCTTGAAAGAAGGCTGGGTCCAATGCCTTGCCAAGGAAAACTTTGTGGGTCATGGTTATATACAGCTCACACACATAGGAAACATGCAGCAGGTTAGCTGCAGGGCTAAATCCTGCTTCCTGCACTGAATCATGCAGACATTGAGTAACATTCTCAGAGGCTGTATTGATTTAACTTGTCGTAGAAGACAATAGTAAGGCCCATGCCAAGGTTATCTTATTTCCTCTCATGGCTTTGTTGCTGATCCGTCAGTATTTTTCTATATGTTCTATTTATCTAATGTTTGGGTTTTTTTCTGTTTCTAAACAGCGCTCAGATTAACTTGTAGAGATAATTTATCTCTAAATGAGTCACCTTCCTATCAAGAATTCCTCAAATGACAAAGATGTGTTGCTTCTGAGACAAACTATTATATGGGAATATGTATGTGGCATATGCAATAACAGCAACAATAATATGCATTATATATGTAATTTTGTGTTTTTCCCCAGTTAATTGCATTACTGAAAATGAAATATCTGCATACTTGGTTTCTTTGCTCATTACTACTTCTCATGCTTCTGTCAAATAACAGACATACCATGAGTAATTGTTGGAAAACAAAGTTAATTTGAAACATTGTTTGGTATCATTATTTGAATTTCAGATTTCACTTTCTTCTCACTTTTGCCAGCTTAAATATCTTTTCACCTGGATTATTTCTGTTTTGCACCAGTGATAGTGCAAGGCAACTAGTCCCATGACCTTTCAGTGGCTAAAGGTGCATCCCAAGCACCACAGCCAGCTGGTAGAGCTTGTGTTGATTTTCCTAGTCTCCGAAAACAGAGTGACCACACGCAAAAGATCCTCTGCTAAAGGCTCCTGCAGCACCCTCTGCTTGGGTGTCATGCCTGGGAATTACTAAGAAGAATGGTGCATGTACCAAAATCACACCAGGGGACATTTCAGGCACTTGACAGCAAAGATTAATATCTCCCAGTGTCTGGGAACATTCCTGGGTATGATTTAAGACATTAATACAGACAAAGCCATTATGATCTGTGGTTCTAATGGAGAACAGGAAATGTGACTGAATGTCTCTACTGAAAATGTTAAATGGTATTAAAAGTGTTGTCTGTATTGTCTCATCTTCCACTTTATAAAAGTTAACTATTCCAGACACTCGATCGTACCAGGCTTACTAACATCTTTCTGTATTTCTTACCTCCTAGGGCAAAACAAAAAGTTTGTCTTTGAGACGTTCTTACAGCAAGTCTGCAAATCCCTTAATAAAACAACTATCAGTTACTGTTGCTTTCCTGACTTGAAAAGGAGTAAGAATATTTCTTTAGTGCACTGGCTGCATTCAAAAAACTTTTTGAGACATTTCTTAATACAGTTGCATTCAGATGTCATCAGACTTTACAGGCCATGTCTTTTTGTTAGGTCAGCAATTGAATTTACTGTTGATGCTGTGAAGCTTGGCTACGTTATGTTCTTTTCACTTGATGCTGATCTCTGAAAATGCATCGTGATCTAAAAAAGATTTCCCAGCTTTCTTCTTGTATTGTGGTTTGGCTTTTTTATTCACTTTCCTATGCTTTTCCAATTCCATTTAATATTGAAAATCCTCTAGCTAGCATGAAACATAAAATACAGATGTTTCTTTATTAAATCTTTTTCAAAAGTCCTTGAGAACTTAAGCCAGGATTTCATGGCTCTAACAAACCTTGCTATGTGTGTTGATTAAAAAAAATCCTCTCTTGCTCTTTCTTACCCTGAATGGCAAGAATCACACTTCAGTCTTGTGATTCTAGCATTGTGAATCATACCAAATAAATTCTGCTGTGTGATGGCAAAAAAGCACTTCAAGGACTTATGTCACACCAGCCGCAACTTCCTTACTAATCTCATTTATTGCAGGTGTTTTCTCCCTCTCCTAGTACAACTGATAGCCTGCTTACGCAGTAAAACCATAACAACTACAGAGCTAAATCACAGAGTGGCCAGAACCATGAGCAGCTTCATTAATGCCTGATAACTTGGGACCTCTGAGAAATCACTGCAGAATATCTTATTGCCAAAGACCACGGGAAAACACAAATTCCCTGGGTTTTCATGAGGGGCATGTATGCAATACACATCATCATTCATTATGTGTCTTACACTGAGAGCTGTCTCCCACTGTCCTATGAGATTCTTGGTTCTTCCTCATTTAACTCTGGAGCACCGATGAACAACTGCAAAGTCATCTGGACAGAAGACTCTGGAAATTAAGCTCGCTTTGACCATATTAACGTCTTATGGCTTAACTCTGGTGAAACCACCCCTCACTGAAAGAGCCATGGGTTAAGAGAGAGAAGCAATGTCCTGAGATGCCTCATGAATTATTGACACAATAATAACAGAATTCACTTCATTTCTCTTTAACTCTGGAATATGTCTATTTCTATTTTCAAATATCAGCCAGTGAGCTGATATAGAAATACTACTTAACATTAAACAATTTCTTAGGAAAAAAAAAGGGATTTAGTATTCCTTTTTTGAATGGGTTAAAATTCCTTTCTAAATCAATAATTTAAAATATATTGTTTTAAATTTATTTAAAGAATATACATTAAGTACAAATTAATTTATGTTATAAAATTTAAATTATGGAATAATCTTCACGTTTCCTTTGAAGGAATGTGGTTTTTAGGGAAACCACAAGAGATTATAACCTCCACAAATAAGAAAATTTTCTCTATATATGTTATAAATAACTTAAAAGATTATTAATTGCCAGAACTTAGGAAGTGGCATTTAGGAAAGAAATAGGCTACTTCTATATTAAGCCTCCTTGAATATATGCAAAAATGGTGGGTAATTTACAAATTAGAAGAGGAAATTACCCAGGTCAAGGACAAACTGTGTCCTTAACCAATGTTATTTGGTTCAGGTTATGTGCTTTGGAAGTAGTTTTCAATCTATTGAATACAACAGAAACACTTGGTTTCCATTATGTGTTCAAACACTTTTAAAAATTATCTTTACTACAGCGTATTACTACTGGTTTCTCCCTGAAAACATTAAATTTTTAAAAATATGTTTCAGGATCAATACTTTGGTTTCTCTGTACCTTGTTTAGATTGTGTTATGAATTCATCTTTACTACTGGGTAGCCTCCTTCAGCTCAGAATTTAAAACTGCATCAAGACTTTTTTTTTGTGAAGGCTGTGCAGGTCTGGGGCTCTCGCCTCTTGTCTGTCGAAGCTTTCACTTCTTCAGAGTGACTTCTAGTTCTTTCTTGAGGCTCGTGCCTGGCATTCTCTCACAAAGGAGCCAGAGGAGAAGGTGAATAGTGCACAGCTGAGTCCTGAGGGATGTTAACACTCGTAGGCTGAGCATTATCCCAGACAGGAGAAGCTCGAGTGCCTCTCAGCAAGGCGCTTAAATATACTCACTTCAATGACAGCTGAAAATGCATTCAGTCTTTTTTAACTGGTGGTAACTTGTGTGCCTTCATCAAGTAGCTTTTACTAAACTCTCCTCCTTCAAACAGGAAGTGTATTTGTGGATAGCTGCTTTAAATCTAATGTGCAACCTGTACCTTGAAATGAAAAAGCAGATGCACTTTCCATGAATAAAAGTCACTGAATAAAGTCTAAATCCTAGTAATGCATATTATTTTGGTATTTTTAAAATTTCTTTACTGAGCTACATCATCTTTCTAGCTACCAGAGTGCTGGAAAAGCCAAACATTTGGACACATCTGTGAGCAAAAAGCAGGAAAAAAGTATGTACACCCAAAATTTGGACTTTACACTTTATATAAGTATATAACTACTTAATAGTCTATGGAATTTCTCAAAATAAATTAATAGAGTTGCAGATTCGTGGAATTGTTTGGGTTGGGAGGGACTTTAAAGATTGTCTAATTCCAAACTCCTTCCATGGTCAGGGACACCTTCCAATAGACCACATTGCCCAAAGCCCCATCCAGTCTGGCCTTGAGAACTTCCAGAGATGGACCATCCAGAGCTCCTCTGGGAAAACTGTGCCAGTGCCTCACCACCTCATAGCGAAGAGTGTCTAATCTAAACTTAAAGACAAACCTGCTCCCTATTGTCCTTTCACTGCGTGCCTTCCAAAAACTCCCTCTCCAGCTCTCTTGCAGGCCCCTTTTAGGTACTGGAAGGCCAATGGAAGATACCTGTAGAGTCTTCTCTTCTTCTCCAGGCTGAACAACCCTGAGTCTTTCAGTCTATCTCTGTAGGACAGGTGTTCTCTTATCCACCAATGCTCCAGTTTTAGGCAGCCATCAAATTCTTCAACTCAATTTGCCTTTAGTGAAGCCATGTTAGTGTCACACATGACCCCCCTATTTTCCACGGGCCTTAGTAATTCTACTCCTGCGCATGGCAAGATCTGCAGGAGTTTCCCAGGCAGTTTTCTGCCTTCCCTGGTTGCAAAGTTTGTGCAATGTTTCTGAACAACCTCCACCACTGCACAAACACAGGCCCTGCTTACCTCTCAAACACAAAATCAGGGGTTTGAAGAGCATCTGTGTGCTGGTGGGAGTGGTGGGTAGCTTCCTTTACTGTCAGTTCATCATCTTGATTTTTGGATCACTGACTTGAGGTGGCATGCACTTTACCATTCCTGAGGTTATTCAGATTCACCCTTCCCAGGCAGAGAGGTCAGCTGCCAGCCTTGCCCTCAGCAAGTTGGAGTCACTGTATATATATATATATTTTTTTTTTTGATAACTCAGCATTGCATCTTACAAAGGTGGTAACTGGTTGCAGTAGATGACGCCTCCTAAAAATGCTAATATCAAATAAAGGAAATCTCAGTGAGTAATTTTTGTCCTAACACTCATAATTCATGGAATAAGAAGAGATAATATTAGACAGGTTATTTTATGTGCTTATTAAACTGTTATGGTCATTTAATCAGGCTGGCTCCTTTCTGCATTTTAAAGAAAAAAAGTGGAAATAAAACCACTCAGTAGTTTCTGCATGAATAAAGGTTTCAGAACAGAAGTCTAACTTCAGAGGCACTACTCAGGCATGTGTAAAGCTCTGTCTCTGCTTAGTATAAAGAAGCCTTAGGTTCATTAATCTTTCCATAAGTGACATATTAAAAAAAATTTAAAAGCCTGAAATACTAAAAGATATATTAAAGGATTTTTAAAAGGCAGACTAATATATCATAGCAAGTCATAGTATATCTGTGTTAAAATGTGCAAATGGATTATGCCATGTTATTTCTTGCTAGCAGGTCCATTTTAAAATTTTTCTTAGTACAGAATGTTACAGTACATCTCAGACACCTAATCTACATGGAGGGTCTACAAAACCTGAGATGAGCTCAGTTGGTCAGAGCATGGTGCTAATATAGCCAAGGTTGGGGATTCAATCCCCTTATGAGCCATTCACTTAAGAGCTGGACTCAGTGATCCTTGTGGGTCCTTTCCAACTCAGCATATTCTGTGATCATTTGAAGTTCTGTCCTTTCTTTGTATTTAAAATCTTGCTTTGGCAGAGAAACTGGTCTGAATAGAAATGGAAACACATACTCTATAATGATCTGTATAAAAAAACAATGTAAGAAAGTGATACAAAGATACCAAGCTGGCAAGTTTTGTTTGTTGGTCATGTTTGAACTAGTTCTAACTTTTGTCTCACAACTGCTGGGAGCTATTTTTATTTTTGTCAATGCTTCACGTTAAATCCAGATCCCCATTCAGACTGCTGAATGAAGAATCTACCTTTTGAAAAACTTCTCTCTTAGTGTAATAAAAATTTTCACTATTCCATAATTACTCCCTATTCCTCACAAGTATGCCATGCACCACCTCTAATCAGTATTTTCTGCATTTTTCTCATTGGGGGAAAAATTGAACTTCTGTAGCCCATGAAGTATCTACCCACAAAGGGAATGTATCTATTTACAGTCTTGAAATGTAACTTATGTTAAAAGATTTATCCTGCATATTCAGTATTTGGAATAAACTCTGAAACATATTTTTCGGATATTAGGGCAATTGACCAAAGCAAATATTAATTTGTTTTTCTCTAAATATTCAGGATATTATAAGGGAAATATTTTGGAAAATTGATAGCTTATTTTATGCATGGAGAGAAAAATCTTGAAATTAATTTATAGCAATGATTCAGAATTTCATCAGACTATCTTTCAGTGCTGAAGGTGAGTAAAGAAAAGGAAATGTCTTTTGCTGGCGTCTGCTCTGCTATGAGTTTGCCAAAACCACAGATATAAGCCCTTCAATTTGTTTCCTTTTGAACAAAGAGCACAAAAGAGATTAAATTCATAGGGAAGAAGTCCTAAATCACATTTTGACTTATTCCTGTAGCAACCACCAATGTTTCAGCAGACAAAAGCCTGCAATCACAGTTTTCTAGTGGATTTTTTCACTATGACTAGGTGAATTAATCATGTAACTTGGAGAGATTTGCTTTGAAAAACAAAAAGGCTTGCTCAGTTTTTTGTACAAATTTCAGCTCAGGTTTTACATTCAAATTTTATTACTTGAGAATGTCCTCACAGGATAGTTTTGATTCAAATTTGCAATATTTTGATTGCCACTGAAATTGTCACTAAAATTGCTCATCATGATGATTTCAGACCTTTACCTTTTGTCCAGCCGTGTATGGGAGCTGTTGTTGTTTTCAGATCTGTGCTGTAACTCTGTAGCTGTTGCTGAACAGGATTCATTTGTGCAAATAGTCATATTGACTGCATTGTCAATGGTCACTTATAATCTCTATGAAGTAAACGTTTGCAGGTCAGGGTTGTATAAACAGTCCCTTCAGTTACTGGTGTCTGCTGAAGCATTGGAAGAGCAAACCAGGACGGCAGCAGCCTTTACCCTGAGACAGTTTCTGTAGTGACAGCAAACAAGGCACAGGCATTGGTCAGTGCCACTGAAGCCAGACAGGAGGGATTTGCTCCCCTCAGAAAAGAAGACAGGTACTCTTACCCAAAACCTGCACAGATATGTTGGGGAGGCTGAGTATAAAGGAGAGAGTGAAAGCAAGTGCAGCCTTGGAGAAACTGCTTATTGATCCTCTAAACTTTGGAGAGAATGAACCATCCTCTGAATCAAAGCAAGATCCAGTGGAGCAAGCTAAGAGTTAGAGTGATCAGAGACCTGGGGTTTGAGTCTTTCCCTGCCTCTTTTTGGTTTGAACACGTGGTGTACCTTGAGAAGCAAGAAGGTGTCTGCCTCAGATTACTGTGCTATTGATCCTTTTCAAAGAAAGCAGAAACATTACATTTTTACACAGTCCTGTGCAAAGAAAGTGTGTTCACCCTAAAACTGACTGAAATTATATTAGAATTAGAGAGCATTCTAAAAATAAAGATGTGAAAGCAAACAAAGAAACAAAGCTTAGCATATCAACAGTTTTAATTGTGAATTGATTAGATCTGTAAGAGGTGAAGACACTTGGCTTTATTTCTGACAGCAGTTTTATATTTCCAATGGCACTTTGATAAAATTTGATCATTATCAAAAGAATTATAAAGACATCTGCCTTTTATTTAGTCCACCACACAAAATATCTTCATCTACAAAAGTACCAGCTCATTTAACGATATCTTTTGTTATTTATTTCTAGCTTTTAATGATGAAAACAAGCTCTTCTGCTAATTGGCAACTTTTTGCTAGAAAGATTCTTTCATCAGTGTTTATCATGTCTCCTTAAACAAAAAGATGTCTCAGTGCCTAACATTTATTTTTGATGTTTATACAAAATAATAGTGAAATCAGTTTAAATGTTCTAAATGAATAACTATCTCAAGCAACCATTAAATATTAAGTTATTAAGTACTAAAATTGCCGAAGTATTTGTTTGTCTGCATATGACAGGCTCAGATATTATGCACCATACAAGAAGGCTGAACAGTACCAGTCACAGAAAGTCTGCTCTTGACCTTTTCAGAGAAGTGAACAGTGTATTGGTTTACAAGCTTTCTGGAGTGAATGCTGTCTGACTTAATAGGCTGCAATGGGAAAAACAAGGCTGAAAGCAGTATTGATAAAGAAACCACACAGCAAACTTCAGGAGGGCAATTGCAGGGCAATGGCACATGTCCAAGCCACAGGACTCAGCTGTTCTGCTGGCCGGGAACAAGATGATCGAGGAGATAACCTGCAGCTTTTCCTAGGAGAGGAGTCAGACAACAAATGGCCCACGCACAAGGGAGGAGAACCTGAGAAAGAATAGCACCCCCGCAAAAGAAAGCTCCTCCAGTAGACCTTGAAGATTTTAAATTGCCCTTTTGTGCTGAAGTAACTTGTTATTTGTAAGAAGTGTTTTTTCTAGATAGACGGCTCACTTGTGACAGTGGATCATTAGTGCAGGAGAGGAGAGAGACAGAAAGAGATGTTGCTCAGCACTGTCCTAGGAATTCTCACCTCCCCTGCAGGAGAAAGCTTTTTTGGAGTTATGGTCACTTAAGGGGGATAAGCACCTGCAAAAAAAAGTGTAGGTGGTTCCAGGTTATGTGAGAGGTGGCACAGAGCAGAAAGTGCCATGAAATACCACTTTGACCAGAGGTACTACCTTGTTGACATCTTATTGCAGGGGTTCCAGACTGCTGTCTCCTATCACAAAAGTTTCATACCTTCTTGGTGTTTCTCGTGGGCAGCTCCTCAGAGCACTGACGCTTCTCCACAAAGCAGCCAACTGACCCCAGTTCCCTCTCAACCAGCCACCCCACTCTTCTACAGCACTCTTCTTCTCATTGGTTACAGCTGTGGCATGTTAAAGTCAGGCCTGTTCCTAATCTTTGCTAATTGGCCCAGCTGCAACTCCTTAGGGCTAAGATTACATTCTATACTACCTTTATTTTCTTATATTCTATCGCCCTACACTACCTCCTTTTAATAAAGTAATAAATGGGAATTTATGTATCTAAGCAAATTATACCTTAGCATTAAGTACTAATAGCAAAAAATGTTATTTGAAGTAGAAACTCTGAAATTAAATACTGGAAACTTCTTGTAGGCCTCAAGAACTGTAAAGATGAAAAGAACAAAATCAATAGATAAAATGCATTTTTTATGCCTTACTTTTTTAAAGCAGGATGAAGACAAGCCTGAAACAAAACAGGAACACATGATGCAGAAATCCAAGACACTACCATCTGAAACTGGATGTGTTTGATATTTTTTTCTTAAAATATTCTTTAGAATAATTAATAAAGCTGTCTTTCTACAGAAATTGTGCCCTAAAAACAATTTCTAAAGTAATTTTTATGCTATTGAATTAGAAGACTGGGCCCCAAACAGGATAAACAAATTTTTCTTTTGTCTAAGGAACATTTTTTATTTATTTTTCTGGTCAAAACCACACATTAACTCAGGATGAAGAATAAACATACCAAAATATAAATGTTCAGGAATAAGGATATAGTTCTCAAAAATTCAAGGAATCATGCTGTTTCTCTGGCTGCCTTTCACTGATAGCAGAGTATATTATCCTTTCTGCTGAGACAGGAGACCTGTTTGCAACTTCTTCTGTTCTCGTGAAGGAAGTTTTTAAACTATTTTATTATTTCAGCTCTCTGTGTGTGAAATTCTTTATTGAAAATGTCTAAAGACATTAAAGCACAGACTACTCACAAAAGCTTATTTGATCTTAGGTGTTTTAGTAATTTGTTTGCTTTGTTGCCACAGAATCACAGAATATTCTGATTTGGAAAATTTGAGGCTGGCTTGAATTTTTTCCATTCTTCCAACAACTGAAATAAAGAAATATAGATATAAAATAAATAAAGAAATAAAGATATATAAAATAAAGATATATGGAGATGTATACAGATAAATTCCTGCAGAGAACAATGTTCAGAAATTTTCTATTTGGTGGAGTCTCTGTTGTCACCAACTGCTGTTGCTTTACAGCAGCCTCTCTTTTGGTTAAGGGATTTAAAGGCTTGAAAAGGGTACCTATAGCTAACAGATTTTTTTTTTTTATTATTATTCCTAATATTTCGCTGGGAGCTGCACAGGCTAGTAGGAACAATTTCACAGGGGAATTGCATCAATACCTCAACAAGTTACATGGAAAATATGTGGTTTGATCATTTAACAGGAACTTATTAATCATGCTGGAATGTTCATGTACCGCCTGGCACAACATATCGAGTCTGAGAGAACAGGGTATGTGATCCTGCTACCATGAAAACTCCATGCATATAAGCAAAGCTCATATTCACATAAATTAATGCAATTCCTGACCAAACTATACGGCTCAATGCTTTTTCTCTGTAGAGGTGTCCCCAGTGAATATTGCATGTTTTGGAGAGATATCACTGGCTGATTGCTTGCTGGTTCATTTGCAGTGTTAAATATGTGAACAGTGTCACTCTCTCCATGATGGATGGGGAGTTGGTGACAGCAAGCCATTTTCCCGAGCTGGAACGAGTTCCCCACAGAACTGATTTTTCCTTCTGTGGTGCATTCACTAAATTGAACCCATCTAATGGTTTCTGATAATTGCACTAAAAAGGTTTCAAAACAAAATGAAAGAAAAAAACCAAAAAGGCAGAAATCCAACAGGACTTTATCTGCTCTTTGTCATTGTTTTTTTGTTTTTATGGTTTGTCTTGGAATCGTAAAAATAACTCTGACATAAAAGCTTAATGCAGACAAGAGCAGCAACAACAAAAGAAACAAAATGCTCTCAGGCTAACAAAACAACCAATTTTTTCTTACCAGGACCAGGTTTAAGCTAGTGACAATACAGAACTAAGAATTTATCAGCATGATCAACCACCTTTGATCAGATGTCCAAAATGTTTTAATTGTAGTTATCTGTGCTGTAATAAGCAGCTGTTTCAGGCAATGCCTCTAAGGTCCCAGTCCAGCCTTATTTTGTATGACCTCTACAAACTAAAAACAAGAAAATATTTAACAAAATTCTGCACATTCTGTGTCAAAATAGTTTTATTTTAGTATGTTCTTAAGGTGTTCAGATATGGTGTGGTGAAGAAAAAGACCACTGTGACACCTGCACCATGCCACATTGCTCTTTTGAAAAGAACAATCTCAGAAATAGAGCCCAAAATCTATTTCTCATCCACCAGAGGCTTATTTCAGGTCCTCGCTTTCCTGTTCACTGTTTAGCCAGATATTTCTGGCACTGATAGGGGATCAAAAGTGCTTCCATTTTCAATGTCTATCAGCTGAATGAAGACAGAGAGCAGGGCTCACCTTGGGTAAATACAGACTCTGTGCATCAGAAATTTTAGCAAAGGGAACAGTCACTATAACCTATTTGGTTCTGGGGGTGGATTTCTAGAGACATGCTTTACAAAAAGTTAGATAGATTACATGCTTTATTCTAGTCATGACCTTGGCATCATTGCTCACCCAAATTAAGCAAGGATCAATCCTTGCCTTCGATGGTTCATGCGAGCAATGATGAAAGGCTGCAGCAAACAAAGCCAGTAAAGTCACATTGTTAAAGTTAGGGTAGAATAAATGATAAGCAGTAGAGATCAGAGCACAATGATAGTTTTGTAGGCAACTTGGCAAAGAGGATTTTTATCAGAATAGGAATAGAAAAGATTTGTCCCTTCCAAGTATTATCAGGTAGTAAGCCAAAGCTTTTCAAATTTTAAATTAAAAGGGACTGTGCTTCACTTCAGCCAAGCTATTTCAGTGAGCTCTCTCCACATAATCAGTTATACAGCTGAGATGTCAGAGGACCCTTGCAAGTGTAAATATGAAAGAGAAAGATTTTCCTGTGGTCAGAGTTCAAACTTTGGTGAAACTGAAGAGAGCAAAAGTTTTCTTGAATTGTCACTTGGCAGTCCTTAGCTTGCATGGGCTGGATGCCTGTTAGAGCACAATCCTTGTCTTTTCATGGAATGCTGCAGGGTACTCTTTCATCATTTTTCAAAAATCAGTGGTTAGAAATATTTCTTTTCCCATATAATACAAAAATGCCTGTCATGTATGTTGCTGCATAAAACGTTAAAAAGGTAAATGAATGGAGTAAATAGCATGATATTATCCAGCTACCCTGTATGAAAGGTTAATTCTACAATAAAGACAAGTTGAGACTGGGTCTCCAATATTGTCAAAGTCATTTTGTGAAGCAAGCTACATCAAATGCACAAAGTCACTGCCTCTGGTACAAATGGTAGCTTTGCCATCTTGCAGTAGTGTGCTTTGATTCAATTAAGCCAAATGATATACTTTCCCCACACTCACACTTTATCTAGGACCTTTGGCAGCCTTTGCAACACCAGAGCGAGGAGTGTCGCCTTCCCTTTGCCTGTGTACATACTCTTGCGCACAGTCAAGCACATACACATTACATGTGCATATATTTGTGCTCAAGGGCTGGTGAAAGGCAGAAGTTCCAATCCTATGTATTTTTTCACCTCTCAGTATTACTTTTTTTCATCACCTAGGAGTTCCTTTTGCTTTTTCTAGTGCACATTTTCCCAGAGATTCAGTGCCAGTTTGCTTCAATTTCTCCTGTGGGTACTTAGTAGCTCTTTGAGTGCATTTCTGTCTAGTGGTATTATGACGTTACCAGCAAACTCATTGATACAGCTGATTTATTCCCTCTGTGCACTCTCTTTCCCCTTAAAATTGCTCCAGTTTCTGATCTATTCACAATTAAAAAGGGATGTTTATCATCGTTTTTCAATTTCACATCAGTGAAATGTTGCTTTTAGCCCTCAAAATGAGAATAGATTAATAAAAAATACCCAAACAAACAAACAACTATTACCACTGTATAGTAGAGTTCCAAAGGTGCAAACTGAAACAGGAGTCATGTCCTTACAGAAAATTATAGAAGGAAAAAATTATTTTGTTGTTTCAGATTATCTGATATGGAAAAATTTCAGCAGAAACTGGTTTTTATCAGTGAATGGTCTGTTACCACAGGCTAAAGAAACAGAATTTACAGACAATTATTTTAACAAAAAAAAAGTTATGGATTTTGGCTAATTAATACCATGATTTTTAGATGTCCCACATCTGAATGAACTTTTGATTATCTCCTTTGTCTCTGAAATCATTACAAATGCCTTAGTAGTAGATAATATATTCCTTTATTTATCTCAGCAGCAGTTCCTCCATATTGCCTGAAATAATACCTCATGACTCCTTGGTGAGCAGTAGCAGATACTTTTCCAGGTCTTTTAGAAAATTAGAGGGATCGTGAGATCTTTCTTTCTCCTGAGTGAATAACAGTGCAGCATCACTAACAGAACAGTTGATCATGTCTAAATAATAGTAGCATTTGATTACAGTGCTCAAAATTCAGAGATAGTAGATGTGTCCCTAGGACCTTTAAAGTGGATATGTCTTGCCATGCTTTTCTCAAGCCTGTAATAGCTTTTTAAAAGACACTCTTAAACACCTAAATTCTACTCTCAGCAAAGCAGGTACCCAACACTGATTTAACTTGTAGCAATTTTGATTTCTACACAGATTTCTGTTTGTTTCCTTCCAGGTATTGAGTCTATATGGTTCCTTAGAGAAAGAAATACATTAAAAATTGATTTAAGTGTTGATAAAACACTTAAAACATTCTTCCGTGCCTTAAGTTGAATCTTCTTCCTGCTTTGCCAATAATTTTACTAATCTCTTAACTTTTCTGAAAGAATAAATAGCCTTCCTGAAAAGTCTAAAGCTAAAATGTATGGTAATAAAGTGATAAATTTTTTAAGTTGTTGAGTAACTAAGATGTTTCCAAACTTTTTTTTTTCTCTTCTTCTTTCTTAGCATCAGATTGATAGGCCACTGTCTTTGTAAAGTCTTCTTCATTCTCCTCAGTCCAAGGATGTATTTCAGAAGGCTCAGAGAGGAATAGAGACCACAGCTTTGATACTTACAAAACATGGGGCATAAAAGGTAAGTCTTGTGGTCCACAAAAGGGAGCCCTGAGAATTAGGCAGAGCATATCTGATTACTCCAGAGTAGCAATTCATATTTAGGGCAATAATATTCCCATTTAGCCTTTCTCTAAGTTTGCTCCTTTTTGCTTTTTTTTTTTTTTTTTTTTTTGGTCCTTAGTGGTTTTGGTTTTTTTTTTGCAGTAGAAAAAGTGGGTATGCTGTACAGTAAGTGTAGCAATCTGTCTACAGAAGTTCTGTCAGTACATGCTGGACTGAGAAAAAGTGAGGTATGGTGTGCACTTAATTAGGGTGAAAAATAATTTGACAGCTTGCTCAGAATCCCAAGTGCTGAGAATTCTTCATTCTGAGAATGGAATACACTGTGTCACTTGTAAAGGCAAGTAATTTGTGTACTAACTTTTGTCCTTTATAATTTGGATGTGCACCAGAGATTTTAGACACCTTTAAACAATTTTCATCTGAGTTACTCTTGACTTTAATGTTCACCCAAATCGCCAGTTACATGCATAGCACAATTCAACCACAGGCAGCATTTCCCAGGTGCTTCCTTTTTCACTAGTCTATTTCTGGTTGAGAGGAAGCAGGGTTTTGAATGAGATTGGATTGCAACTCTTGCTCTGAATTATGTTTAGTTATTTCTCTCAATTCCCAGCTTTGTTGTGAACAATTCTGTACTGAAGGGTTTTAAGTCATAGATAGTGGTCTGAATGCAACTGAAATTCACCAGTAGCTGGGGAACACGATGTCTTTTCCCACAAACTGACTTGCAAAATATTGATTTAATTAGAAATAGGTATAGTGGCATTTTAGGCATAGACTTATTTGTGCCATGTAGGCCAGCTCATGTGTTGTGAGCAAAGAACTGGAAAATACTGGATTGCCCTGAGGGAGAAAAGTTAATTTCAGACAGAAATATTTGAAATAATACACCTTAAAAATACATCAAATTTTGGGACCCCAGTATAAGAAAGACCCAAACTCAAGGGAGCTGAACAAGTTCAGGATAGTTGAGAGCTGGAGCATTTTTTTTTTTTCTGTGAGGAGAGGATGAAGGAGTTGGGCTCATTCATCCTCAAGACAAGTGATTTGGGGGGACTTTAGGAGCCCTCCAGTACTGAAAGGATCAAGCCAGGAATTCTGCAGTGGAGCAAGGGACAACAAGAGGCAGTGGGCACAAGCTCACTGAATTGATGTTCAGAATACACTAAGTTAAACTGAGAAGCTTTTTCTGCCTTATGGAGATGGTCAACCAAAGAGATTGCGCAGCCTCCAGAGATACCCAAAACTCAGTAACATAAAAACACCAAGCAACCTGATCTGATCCCAGCTGAAGGTTGTATTAGAGATGTCCCGAGGTCCCTTCCAGCCCAAATTATTCCAGAATTCTGTAATCCTTCAGTCAGTGAATATGCACCTAATTACTCTCATCAGTTCTCTTTATTAAGTGAACAGATTTCATGTGCACTGAAAAACACACCACATGCTCAGGTATGTAAATACATTTTTCAGAAAGGACTGTAAGGGTAAGTCTTCCCATGTGCATTTTTAGGTACCTTACTCTCCTAAAAACAACCCTCAGAGATTAGACCTTAGTATCTGGAAGTCACGCGTTGCTTAGGAAGCTAACTGCCATGCAATTTGATATTTCTATTTTCCACTGAACTCTGGAGTGCTAGTTAATATAGCGGAATGACAAAGGGACCAACGTCATTGCTATACCAGAGTTCTGTGGAAATGTTTGGAGATGTGTGGCTTTTTTCTTCACCTCAGCTCTTTATCAGGCCAGTGCAGTGACACTCCAGGACCAATTTGCTATGAAGTCTCTCAGTGATGGTACTTCCTGCCCAGGTGACACCACTGGCACGTGTCTACACTGTAAGTGCCTGATAAAACAATTCTTCTGGTGCAAGCGCACACACTCCTGTACTGACAAAGGAGGCAGAGAGGAAACTGGATCTGATCACTTCCTGAAGGAGATCCTGTGCATTTAAATGTAGGTAAAGATGCTTTTGAGAAGACCTCTTAAAGCACTATTCCTTCACTGGCTGCTCTAAATTGCCTTCACAAATACTGTTTTACTAAGGAACTAATATTTAGGCATTGGCTGGATGTCTACATGAGGCAGAGTATATGTGAGCTGTAGCTCTCAGTAAATTCAGCTGCCAGCTAACAAAGGCTGCTATTCACAGTAGTATAGACCTTTTCCATTATTTTTGTTGGTAGAAGCAGTAAGTATTTTAACCAGGAGTTCTTTCCTCTGAATGTTCATCAAATCTAACCTGCCCTTCAAAGAAATCCTGGCAGGCAATTGTTGAGGCTCTGATCATCAACTTTTTACTGTAGGGACACTGAGAATAAAGTCTGTACTGATCAGAACCTGTACTGATCACTGTCCTTAGTGGAGAAATGACAGAAGCCAATAAAGTTATTTATCTGCACAGGGAGGGTGGTATAATCCAGATGTCAAAACTGGATTTGATTATTAGAGAAAATCTGTCATGTCACATTACATAGATTTTTATTCTTCTGTTTTACTCAAAGATCTCTGTAAAAGGACACCTCACCTTTTAATTATTTACTTTAAAGTCTTCTTGATACACATTTAATGGAAACACATAGCTCTTAAAAAATAAATGAACCCTTATCATAGATTATAATGAGGCCATCTCCATGGTAATTAATTTCCGAGACTGGCATTCACCTGGCATATACTATAATTACACTTTAATATTGAGGCTGATCTGAGCAACTAACTGAAATGAATTAATAAAATATCTTTTATTAAAGCTAATCAGGCTATGATTGTTATAGTAATTATAATGATTATTATTATTAAATGGATCTCAAATTCTTTTAAAGCAGCATCTTTTTCTGGGAGCAAATACTCAGTTCATTTTCACATTACATATTCTTAAGACCATACTGATGCCAGAGTGGTTTGTTTTTCAGATGAGAAAATCAACCAAAGAAGATAATTTCTAGTTGACTACTATGTGGAGTTTTATAACCTGGTGGTATATTAATACATAGCAACAATATATAAAGCAGTAACCATAATTACGCTAGTTTTTCAGATAGCAGATTTATGATATTACATCTCCACATTGACAACATAAGACTAAGATGGTTTTTTTTCACTGCTTCATTTTCTAAAATCAAAACTAAACATCCCTTTAGACAAAAATAATCTTTGTTTCATTGATTTTATTTTTTTTCAAAGCAGGTATAATGGACTTCCTCCGTTCATCAGGATCTTATCCTGCCCTGATTGCATGCAGTTTATGTTGATATGTTTGAATTCACAAAGCGGGTCATAGGCCTAATTTCTGTCTCCAAATTCTTTACGCTTTCAGCAATTCTGCATACTACTCCTTATTCTTAATCACTGAAAAATAAACTGGCCAGCCATGTAGTTCTTGCCTTGCTCTCAGTCTAACCAAGTCATTATTTCCCAACACACACACACACACACACACACACACACACACACACACACACTCACTCACTCACTCTCACTCTCTGTTAATTATATGATTATACATTCTATATGCACAGATATAAAACCATAACACATATAAAACTGGTGTATATAATAGTATTTGGACAATTATTTAGAAGGATGTGTGCATATACACAGAATAAGCTGGAGCTGACATGGGTAATATTTGACATTGCTAAGACATTTATTTATTAAATGTAAACTAAAGATATAAACCTATAAAAAGAAATTTTCTTTGCAATTAAAATCAAGAAAAATTGCGATTTAGACAATTTGGCATATTAGAACAGCATTTCAAGCATGTTTGCTCAGGGTTTTCTTCAGATACCTCTTTCCTAAAACATGACTTCACACACTGAAGGAAAAGTTGATGCCAGTGGAAAACTGTGCAAGTGATGTTTTGTTAAATCAGATTTTAGAACCTATAATGTGTGTTTCACTCACTACTCTTCCAGAGAAACCAAAAAATTAAATTACTACTAGTATGGTTCATCATTTCCAAACAAGAGATACACAAAGATGTGCTAAAACAAACCAAGGCCTGGGTTATGACTTCTTTATGACCATTATGATTTCCCCAAATCAACTATGAAGTCCATTACAGTAATTCCTTTAGACTTTTGTTTATAATACATCTCTGGATCTTTTCAGAAGAAAGCTTAAACTAACCATATTTTTTTGTGTTTAGGCAAACAGGGTCTATTGCTGCTTCAGTGTTGCATTTACTTTATACTGATTGTGCACAAGAATAGTTTTAGCCCGAAAGAAACAATATTAGCTGTAATGTCATTTCCATTCTCTCCAGAGATATGTATATGCTTTGGAAAAACTAGTTTTTGAAATTCTGGGTACTCTGACAGCCCATAAAGAAAAAATGAACAAGATGAGGCTGGAACTGATTATATTTCAGGCATTTGATAAAAGAAATGGAAATTGTAGATAATTCCTATACAGCTACAATATGGGTAATTTTGATAACCTTTTTATTTTTTTCTACAGCAGTGCTATTTTTCTCATAAAACAG
>NW_005054322.1:7005493-7018239 GCF_000277835.1 Geospiza fortis
TTCATTGCTTTTATTACAGAAACTGCACTTCTGTAATAAAGTAAAACCAACTGTGAGCTGCCACATATTGTAAATATTCTACTCCTATCTTGCTATACTATTTATGGTGCCTTATTCCTTTCTGTTTGTTATCTAGATCTATATGATGAAATCTCTATTAAAATAAAATGGGTGATTGCCTGAAAAGTACATAAGAAACAGGACATTTTGCACCATACTAAAAGACTGTTCACCAGCTGTTCACTGTCAGAGAAAAAGGACATTTTCAGTAAGTACCAGGGAGGTCTGTCTTGGGGTGGTATTATTGAATAGTTCTGTTAATGGCTTTGACCTCTCATTAGGACCGATTTGTAAAATTTATGGAAGGCTTCCTGCCTCACAAATACTGAACGACATGATGAAAATTCAAAATGTCTGTGCTAAATTAGACAGATGGTTTGATGTCAACAAGAGTAAAGTGGTGCAGGCGATGGCAAAGTGCTGCATGTTACAGCAGAGAAATGGAATGCATAACGGCAAAACTGAGACTTGTGGTCTCAGCAGGATCACTCCAGTAAAGAGTCTGGGAATAATTGCCACAAACTGAGTAAGAGTCAGAAATATAATGCTGCTGTAACAAACAAATCAAAACAAAACAAAACAAAACAAAAACAAAACCACAACCCCCAAAACAACAACAACAACAAACAAAAAACCCAAAAACAAGCTTCAAAAAAAGTCGGATTTCAGACCAGGATATATTAACATCAACATAAACTGCATGAAGGAGTAATTTCCATTCACATGTACCTGGCAGCAGAGAGATTTTAGGTAGAGTACTGTGTCCACCTCTGGGCACTCTACTTTGCAGACAGGTTCATATGTTGGAGAAGGGAAATAGAGGGAAATCAGGTTAGACAGCCATCCAAAGAATGCAACCTGGGAAAGAAAAAAAAAAAAGATTAAAAAAAGGCAGTTTAGTTTGGAAAAGATGAAACTAATGGAGGATAAAAAGGAGAAGGTGTTGTTACATTGTCCTCAATGTACAGCAAATGTGGCACAAGAAATAGTTGTTGTAATTCACCTCAGTGAATGTGCAGAGTAGATATGGGGAAAATCTTAACTGGAAGACGAGTTCAACCTTACAGCAGGCAAGCAAAAGATTTAGGAATGAGGAATATTTTTAAAAACATGGATTTGTGTTGTATGATGTAGGCTCAAACAGTCCCTTTGGCCTCAAAGCGATTTCATGATGTCACCTCTGACTGTACCTTGCCTCTCTGAATAAAATTCAGTATTACCAGAGGAAACGAGTAATTTTGACCTCACTGTGCTGATGGGGAAAAAAAAAGCACCTAAACAAGCAAATTGGCCTTTGGGTCTCAAATGTTTAGATAAGGAGATTGCAAGTAGCACTACAATAAGAAGAATAAAGTCACCTCTTTGTACAAATGTGATGATTCCTCATTTAAATGAAATAATAAGATAACCCAATAAGATAGGTTTTTCTTGTACCAACAAAATTAAAAATTCTAATGAAAATCCAAATAAATAGTTCCTGGATTGATGAGAGAGAAATTGTGCTTATGTAGTTCGACTGTTTTTCTCATTAAAAAGGGAATTAAAAGCAGCCTGCTTACACAGTACACATACCTCCATGGAAAAAATATGGGTGTGAAATATGCCTTGCTTCTAAAAGCATTTTTCTCCCATCTGTATAGTATGCTCATGGGGACAATCAGAGCAGAAGGCAAACTTCTGGTGTTCTGAATTACCCCCATGAGGGTCCTCTCTCTGGAGACAGAGCCCAGAGAGAGATTGTTTTGCTGGGGTACATGGACTATCATCCTGAATGCCTCCATAATTTGGCAGCTGACAGCTCAAAGCAGGAGACAGAATCTCAAACAATGACAGTGATTAAGCCTGGGGAGTTTTTGTAAGGGAAATGGCATATCTTCTGCTATTTTTAAATCAAAGCTAGATGTCTCTCTGAAAGGTTTGCATTAGTCAAATAGAAGGCATGATTCAATAGAAGGAAAGTTACTGGTCTCACTAAAGGAACGAGTGTCTGAAATGGAAGGGGTTATGATTCAAGAGGGTGATCTAATAGGATTAAATAGGAGAAAGGCATTGTCTTAAATGAGCAGTAAAAAATTGTAATAGTATGTCTAACACTCAAAAATAAGGTTATTTCAGACTGCTCTTTGATTTACCTTTTTTTCTTTCTGGGTCTAAAGGAGAAAAATATATCTTTGTGGACAAGGTAAATTATTTGTGGTTTTAAATAGAACTATACTGCTGTCAAAAGCACTGATGGGACCTGATGAGAACAGTCTATGCCATTTTGCCTCCTTGGCCTCTCTTTGTCTTCCTTTATTGAATTGTCTTGATTTGCATTTTCCTTATTTCTATTCTTATACTTACTAAAGAATTAAAACTTTGCAAGATATTCAGTATTGTAACAGCATGTTCCTGACAGTCCAAAATTAGGCTTTTTAAATTCTTAGAGAAAAAAAACCCAAAAAACAAAAAACCCAAAAAGGAGAGCACTATTATCTTTAAGTTATACCCTGCCTCCCTTTCCCCCATTTCTGGTAAAAAATTTCTGCCCTGCCTGGGGGTTGGAAGGATGACACTGCAGAAGGGGTTTCTCGACGTGGACTTTTTTAGAAGCTGTTCCTTAGCTGTCCTTATTAAGCAAACTTTCACACAAAATCACATAAACACGGGGTGCACCTGGGGATATATTGGATCATAATATTAAGGTGTGTTGAGATATTTGTGGTAGTCTTGCACTTAAATGCTTGCCCTCTGCTACAAGATAAAACAGCTGCAATCAGAGGGTGGGTTTAGATTAGGTATCAGGAGGAACCTTTTTACTGTGAGGGTGGTGAGGCACCAGGACAGGTTGTTCAGAAAAGCCGTGGATGCCCCGTCCCTGCAAACACTCAATGCCAGTCTGGATGGGGCTTTGAGCAACCTGGCTTAGTGGAAGGTGTCCCTTATGATCTTTAAGGTCCTTTCCAAAACAAATGATTCTGTGAGTTTATGAATTCCACAGAGTGTATTTCGTGGTGTAAAAGAGCTTGGTATAATTCTGGGCAGTGGAGTTGAAGAGAACCTTCTTTTCTTAAATCGGACTGACAGTACTTGTGAGAGGAATGTGTTGAAGACAGTGCTAGAAATATTCATGATGTGAAAAGATAAGGAAATGGGGGGAAACTGAATAATCAGTTGTCAGCAAAATTTATGTTCTCTAAAATAAATTTTTCCTTTATGTAAGAGGAAAAAGAATATAAACACACATAAATGTAATGGAAACATAGCCAAAATTTAATTTCACTTGATTTTTTGGGAAAACATTTAGTACATGATTTAGTTTTGAATGATAAGAGATATACTTTCTTTAGTGACATTATATTTTTCTATATTTTAATTAAAATAATGAAGGTGCTCCAACTATATCAGGTTTCTGCATAAATATATACACAGAAATCCAACATTTGGCAGAAAAGGGTGGGTAGACCGATGAAGGGCTACACTGCAGCAAGGTCCACCTGTGATACAGCAGAACTGCAGATTTTGAACCCTCTGGGTCAGAATGGGCAGTGGCAGTCTCTGAGAGGAAGAAAGGTAATATTATAGAGAGCATACTTTGGAACAGGATCACAGAATCACAGGTTATGCTGAGTTGGAAGGGACACACCAGGATCGAGTCCAGCTCCTGGCCCCGCACAGCACACATGTCTGCACAGATATCTCAAGTGTCACACCATGTGCCCAAGGGTGTTGTCCAAACACTTCCTGAGCTCTGTCAGGCTGGTACTGCAACCACTGCCCTGGGGAGCTGTTCCAGTGCCCAACCACCCTCTGGGTGAAGAGCAGACCTTAAATGGAAAGAAAAAATGAAAAGGCAGAAGAAGGGAGGGATGGGAATGTCAAGTTCTGTTCCAATGACAGAGCATTAAAAGAGAGGAGTTTTTTAGGGTTCAGAATAAGTTGTGTATTCTGAAAGGATATCGCGGCATTTGCAGTTTTAGAAGTTTTTACTGTCATTCTTTCAAGTTAGAAGAGCTTTGGGTTTAGCTCATGCTGCCATAAATTGAGAACAAGGCCATCAAAATTAATGAAAATGCACATCTATAAAACATCCTATTTGAGACATTTCAGTTAAAATTCAAATATCAAATCATCTTTATTTCAACAGAGATAAAATTAGAGAAGAAAAGTATCGAATTATATCATCAGTGCTTTCTTCTGCTGCAGCCAAAACCTGTGATTCAACAAACACCAGATGAAAAGAAATTTTATACTCTGGAATTATTAGTTTTCCCTGCCAAAGGTGTTTTATTAATAGATTTTGTATTATTTTCTGTCAAATAAAGTCATTCTCATAACAATCATCCTGTGAATTATGAATTCATTACAGTCTTATTTTCTCATATTAAGCTTAAAGTAGATTTTTTATCTTATTGAAGATTATTCCATCAAGAATCTTCCGTAAGATGTAATATTCACTTGTTTTCTCCATATCAGAAAGCAGAATAGCTATTTATTTTCTCTGGTGAAAGGTCAGAGTATTTGTGCCTAGTGTGGAGGTGGAAGAATAACTCCCAGTATCCTCTGTCACTTCATCTGCTCTTCATGGGAGCTGAATGAATTGGAGGATAATGGCAAAGGAAAGGAGAGTGACCGGCTGTGGACTGGCTCTCAGTGTGGCTAACGTCCACTTCCAGAAGGAAGTCTACTGGAGAGTGGCTGTTACATATGGGGCCAGATGTTTATGCTTCTTACATAGTTCTGAGAGCCTAAAGTAGCCGAAAATTAGTGTACCTGTGACAACTTTTAGTGCCCTTTCAATTCAACACAATGGGTATAATTTTTTGCAGGTGAGAGCCAGTCCTTTTGAGTGTCCATCTGCCTTTAGTATTCATAGGAAACCAGGTTTATGGGGATTCATCATCTAGTACCTTTGATGTTTTTATCTCATTCTAGTGAGTTTTGCTAGCAGATTATTAAATAAGTAAATATAATCTTGAGAGTTTAATGTCCTAAGGTAATGAGAATTATGTGTAAGTCATACACAAAAATCTATGTTGAAGTAAGGAACAAAAACTGAGTTTTTCAGAGTAAGTATGAGTTTGTAATGGATCAAACACAAATGTCATTTCAATGGTTGCTATTTGAAAATAGGAAAAAAGCTTTGGCTGAGGAACTGTGTCCTTTTTTTCATGTAATTCTAATGAATTAACTGTGTAGATCTATTGAACTTTCAGCACATAGCAAAGTCACCCGCTTGAATATTTAAAGGCTAGTACTGTCAAGATGTCAGACGGGATAATGAGTACTTCAAAATGCCACCACAAACTTAGTTTAATGTAAAGATTATCAAGAAATGTCATGTCTTCAAAATGAACAGAATCAAAGCTTTGACGCAGTGCATACAGGATAACAAAATTTTTCTTTTAAAGAAGTAAATATTTCTGCTGAATGAATAAAGGGCTACTGAAATTTTTTAAGTGTTTATGCAAGATAAATAAAAAGGACTGAATGAGAAAAACAATAGGCTGGTTATAAAGAAAGAAAAAAAATCCCCATAAGAAACATAGGATAATACAAAGAGAAACTGAGCTGAAAAAAAGCTTGAATGCCCCCCTTTTTTTTTAATTCATCAGGAGAACTTGTTAAATGATATTTTGGATAATTTTGAAAAAATCTGATATGAAAAAGGAAGATGGATCTAAAATCTAAAAATTCTGTAAATATTATAATTGGCATAACAGCAAAACAGGGGAGGCAGGAGACAATTTTAGATTAAATTATTCTCAGGATGGCAATAATATTTCAGGTCTGTGTTTCTAGGGGTTTCTGTATTTACATATTTAACTAGTTAGAATGAGAAAATAGTAAGCTGCATTTTAGGATTTGCATTGCATAATAAAGCAGCTGGTTCCTTAGATAAGTGTTAGCAGAAGATTACATTTTACATTATCTCTTCTACAACAAAAAAGAAAAATACATCCAATACCAGAACACTATATTGAAGTATATAAACTATTTCAAAACAAAGCAATGTTGAAGAAGAAGAAAGACAAAAGAAATAATAAGATTTGTGCACTGCTGTATAAACAGTCTGAAAAATTAGATTTATATGATAACATTGGTAGGAGAATTCTATCAGACTATAACCCACATTTATGTTTTCAATAAATTTAACAAAGATGTCTTTGGTTATGTTTGCTGAGAAGTTTTCAACTGCAAAAGTTTTAGGAAAAATGTACTGAAAACTCAGTCTTGATCTTGAAGATCACAACAAAATCCAGGCCAAATGGCTGGAAATAAAACTGTGGTAGGTTCAAACTGGAAATGACATCTTCATGAGTAATTAGACACTGGAAACATTTATTGAGAGTTGCAGTACATTAGCACAAAAAATGATTAGATTAACATGGTCTAGGCTTTTAAAACTATTAGTTTTCATTCAACCAAAACTCCCTGTATTCACTGGCAGAAAAGTTTGTATTTTATGATAGAAAATCAGTTTAAACTATTACATTGGGCCTTCTGACTTTAAAATCTATGATCCAGACCAAAATCATTTGCAAAATGACTCTTCATATGAAATCAGTGGATTTTAAAATTATTCTTAATTTGGACCAGATATCTTAAGGCAGAATTTTTCATGCATTTTTATCCACAGAGAATACTTATGCAATGTATTTAATAAATGTAATGTTCTTTTTTGTAATAAGAATTTGGAAACAGCAATGAAATCACTGGTGTTTGATCAGATTACGCCACACTGCTGACTTTTGAGTATCACCATGTCAGATTATAGAATAAATAAATTTTCTTGAAATTAACTACACCATGTATTTCCCATACTGTGAGAAGCCCTATGTGACAAGATTATCCATAAGCAAGCAACGAATTAAGAATTTTTTTGTGTTGGAAATTTTTTCTGAATTATTCTGTGCTAAAATTAAGGTCAGCATTTTTGAAAACTTATGTCAGGCCTTGTGAGAAATTAACTTTCATAAGTGATGTTCATGCAGGTTTTCACAGTTATTTTTGTATCTAAGAATTAATGGGCATACAAATTTTATATCAATTTTGTTCAGGTAGCTATTTTGTAAAGAGATACATTTAAAACAGCACAGTCCTGGAAGCTGAACATGCCCCATGTATATAAATAGAATTTAGAGCTGCATTGCTGTTTTATTTCGTTGATGCTTGTCTTAGCAAGCTCAGGGGATCTCTCCAAGGATGTCTTTTCCAAGCTTTTCCACAAAAACCCTGTTCAACATACTGGGGATCACCACCCTCAGCAAGACGAGTCACTGTGATGGATGGCCCCAAAAACTGGCATTTTCAAGGACATGAATCCCTGACTGTGAGCTGCAGGGAGTCAATTTATTGGGCTGAAAAATCTGTGTTTTTTTCTGCTGGAAATTCAGAATAATAGAATGGTTTGGGTTGAAAGGGACCTTAAAGATCATTTAGTTCCAAGCCCCTTGCCATGGACAGGGACACGTGCACTAGATCAGGTTACTAAAAATCCCATCCAGCCTGGCTTTGAACACTTCCAGGGATGGGGCATCCACAACTTCTCTGGGCAACCTGTTCCAGTGCCTCACCACCCTCACAGTAAAGAATTTTTTCCTAATATCTAATCTAAACCTTCTCTCTGTTAGTTTAAAGCCATTCCCCCTTTTCCTCACTACACGCCCTTGTAAAAAGCTCTCTCTATATCTCTTGTAGGCTTCCTTTACACACTGGAGAGATCCTATAAGGTCTCCCTGGAGCCTTTTTCAGAATGAACCACCACACCTTTCTCAGTCTGTTTCATTAGGAGAGATGTTCCAGCCCTCTGATCATATCTATGATCTCCTCTGACCCTGCTCCAACAGGTCCATGTTCTTCTTACATTGTGTCCAGAGCTGGACATGGTACTTTAAATTTGACTAGAGATGAAGAATCACCTTCTTTGACCTGCTGGTCCTGCTTTTTTTGATGCAGCCAAGGACCTTAATTTCAAATTACAAGTGGAAAAGGAGAAAAGGGTGTCAAGTGTCTGCTCACACTTGAAGCAACGGTCTTCTCCTAAAAGATGGGTTCAAATGTTTCCCAAGAGAGGATCAGTCTGATTCTTGGCTCACTACACCTGGGCACTACTCTGTTGGATATCACTCTTCTGAGTTGAGGAAAAAATATCATTATTTGGATGGCAGGAACAACAATCCTATGAGAAATTATGTCAAAATATATAGTGCAGGGAAACTTGAGCACATTTTATTATGGGTTTGTGGCATTTCTGACTGTCATTATTTGTCCATATATGGAGATGGAAAAAGACTGTGTGAACTGAATTTATCAACAACTGACTTGGAAAAAAAGATTGAAAATATTTCACACTTTTAAATCCCATGAGGTGTAAAGATGTTTTACTTTCCTTTTTGCTACATTTCACTACAACTCTCATCTATATAACTTTCCAGTACCCTAATGATCTAACCTGCATTTTGGTTAAAATGACCATTTACCCAGAAATAAGCTGGTCATGTATACAAGCAGGTAATACGTGGGTTACGCTGTATTTGTAAACATATTTATACTGTAACTTGTGCTTTTGGACTTCTATTCTTTGGTGTAGTCCTGCAATTGATTGAATTATATCATATGCAGCTGTGGCTATTGAAAAATAAAAGAATTGCTTTTCTTGTGGAGAAGATAGAACTGGAAATGTTCTGAGAAAGGTGTTCTTTAATATAAATATTAAATTATATCTTTGTTTCCAAGGTAGAAAAGCATGTAAGTATTTAATCAAACTCCAATAATGAGCATATGATTTGCATGTTAAACAAATGAACTCTCTAAAGTCTCCAAATTATATATTTTGATAATGGGTTTAAGTGGTGATTTATTTCACAGTTAAAAGTAATTATGGACAATGTTTTCCTTAGAAAGTGAAAATTTCTATGACTTTTTTTTGTGTCTGTCTGTCTTTTGCCTGTTTGTGCCTGATTTTAACTGATTTTCATTACAGAACACTGGATCTCTATTGTATATTTTTGACTTTCCTTTATCCTTTTTGGTTCTGTTTTGGGGTATTATGACGTGAGATGCCTCCATGTCTGTATGGTAAGTAACATCAAATTTTGTGGCCTGTTATTCAGAAGACTAAAAATTCCAGCTATACTATAAATCTGTATTTAATTAATGTAAGGTAAGAGATGCAAGATAAATAGGATGAAAGACTCAGCTCAGAGTGCAAGTCCTTTACAAGGAGAAGAATCTGGATATAACCTCAGAAATTATAATTTCACCAAATGTTTCTCATGGAATAATGCTCCTAAACCATCTGATGTCAGTGAAGTTATTGTCTGTTTCAGACCTGAGTGTGCTCAAAAGATAGTCCAGAACTTCACTGGCATGGATGTTCACGGTGAAGGCAGTTAATGGGAATATGCTTATTATTGGCAAAGCGAAGCATCTATGATATTATCAGCTCACTAGAATGATTAAATTTTCTTAGGAAATCTGAGGAAAGAGCAGTTTGGAGTTGTAGATATATATCACTGTTCAGAGATTTCACTGAAATTGCCAAAATTCAATGAAATGTGAAATTTAAGAACAAATTGAAAGTATCCAATAGAATGGTGGATTCATAACTATTTTTTTTAATGAATGGTGCATTCGTAATTGGAAAATCAATTTTGTAGTTGATCTCATCACAGAGGCATCTCTGATACTGGAATTTTTAAAATTTTTTTGGTTTTTTTGGAAGGGCTGAAGTGACAGTGCTGAGCTGAAAAGCTTTATAAATATTAATGAATAATACAGAAGATGGCTGTGCAAAAAGTGCAAGGCTCAGCACTGTTCCTCAGTGAAGACAAATAATTTGGTTACTTTTTTTGCGCTGAGGACCATGAGGGTGATGAACATAGAAACCTGTTTTCCATCATTCAAAACCTGTTCTTTTGCTTCAAATGTGCTGTGCTTATATAAACCTAGTAACCTACTAGAAATATTAATTACAGGAACTGAACATCTGTGAAGAGAGAAAAAGTGCAAGTCTTTTCAACAACTTCTCTTTTTTGCAGGTTGGAAAGAAAGTGGTGTTTCAAAAACTGGCTCTCATAAATGCAGTTCTGTGTCCCTGTCACACACCTTTCTGTATTCCCCCTACGACATGGCTTTTTGAGAAAATTAACAATTTTTGAAGCATGTGCAGTCAGTCCTGACTTGTTTGTGCTGTACCTTGAACATGCCTGCATTTTGCCTAGTAAATCAGACCTACAGCTCTCCCCTGTATGCATAATTCCCTCTCCATGTTAGTGGCCTGAGGAAAGCTGCTGCTCCTCCCATCATAGGAGCTCCTAAAACTGCAAGATTCTGAGCAGGTCAGCGTGGTCTGCTTTCTGAGCAGGAATTGCAAACCAGGCAGAAAGCAGGGAGAGGAAAAGAAAGAAACTATCTGTATTCATCGGTCCTAGGTCTCAGCAGTGCTTGGCAGGAGAGGGAGGAGGCTTGTTAGTTAGTGTAGCAATTAGGCAAGACACGCCCCACAGTAAACAGTCTCTCTCTAAACTGGATGAAGGTGCAACCCTCTGCCCAAACTCGCCCAGTTCTGGCAAAGAACAGACTTTTCATCAGGGAAAAACTGTGTTTAGCTGACCTCTGCAATTGTAAAATGCCTATAAAAGGAAAAACATTTTATATTTCTCTGAGTCTTTGTGCGCAGATTAGCTTTCTGCCTATGGTAAAGGAAACAGGCACAGAATTCTGGAGGGGATGAAAAGGGGAGGGTAAGTGGGTTGTTTTCTTACTGCTGTCATCTGAAGCAAGATATTTCACTCATAGGAACTCATGCTTAATATAAGAATTATGATGATTCATTTCATTTTGCAGGCCCTCCTCCGTCCAGGCTGCCAGAGACCGCAGCAGCATGCAGAGAAACTGCTTGTTTCAGAAAAGGACTGATATATTTTTTATTCATCTGTGATGCATACTTTTAACTATATCTGTATTCTAAACAGAATGGAGAAATCTTTTAGGAGCTATGCCATGGACTGCCATAGCATAAGTGAAGGACACACACATTAAAGTCAGTCATCCTTTCACTTGTTTTTCTTAATGCCTAATGAGGGATGCTGACAGAAACAAAAATTATTGCCCCCAGGGTCAGCTGGGGGCCAAATAAAAGGCAGCCCCATTCTATAGAGCACAAAGGGATAACATTTCAATAGTAAGAAAGCAAAGAGAGAAAAGAAACATTTTCTATGCAACATATCATGCATGTATGTTCCCAAAAATGGTGTTTTTCTATGCAGCTCCTGTCATGTCCTGTATGGATTTTAGCTTCACTTATTGCTTTGAGATATGCAATTTGAAGGCAAAGGCATACTAGAAATGCTTTTCCAGTGGTGATTCCAGAGGAGACGATTTCTCAGACACCTATCTTGCCTTATGACATGCTCAGCTGGCGGCAGCTTGGCTTGTCAGAGTGGGAGCAGCTTGATGTGACAGCCTGCTGGCTGCCAGAGGAGGCTCTTCCCTTCCAGGAGAACGGGAGCGGCTGCAGAATGTTTAGCTGAGCATCAGTCATTTTGGGAAGGAACCTTTAGAGCTGCCCTAAGCAGAGCAGGAGCCTTCAAAAGCACACTTCCACAAAGAAAAGTGGCCAGCAGAAGGGCTGTCTCCAGTGCATAGCATTTTTTCCCAAGTCTTTCCTCTCTAAGGATAATGGTGTTTATTTGTGAAGATTTCTCTGCTGTTGCCCAGAAATAGCCCACATATGTGGAACTCCAGGACTTGCTATGAGAAAACAACCCACTTTTGGTAAGGCTTATAAGGAAAATTGAGGGCATGTGTTTTTTCTCATTTGAAAAGTCATCTCTGCAGAAATTAGTTGAAAAAAATCATACATTTTGTGTAGTGCTCTGGGATTATGAAGTTATTAATCTGTTTGCTGGCAGGGTTCTCAAGGTCTGGTGTATGCATTTTAAAAAATGAAATCCAACTAAATGACAAGTGATTGCCAGAGTCACTTTTTTGTAGCTGCAGTTATAATGCCCATTATGAATCACAAAGTGCTGGGTGAATAGTGAGAGGATAAGTAATTTGCTCAAAGTCACACAAGATGAAAAACAGCCAGGCAACCCGGTCACTGTGACCTATCCTAATCTAGTCTCATTTTCATTTCTGTTAATAAGATCTGATTGCAAATTAAAGCTCTGATTGCAGCAGGAAATAGACCAACAGCCTTTTCCCTCACCACCCTGAGGACCTTGATTGTCTTAATGTTAAAAAGAAGCAACCTTTACAGCATCTCAGGGTGACAGAAACCAATTCTCTGTAAAGCCATATTCCTTTCTTCTCATTCTGTGTATTCTCCGAGAAAGGAGGAGAATTTTGGGATGGCTGTACTCCCATGCAACTCTTCACAAAGGAGGAAAACGTGAACCCAAAACTTCTACTAAATGAACATTCAACTGTTCCCCCAGCCTAGTAGAGAAGGAATGTGCTCAGTCTTTTGGGTTGTGCAATGGTTGTGAGACCAGGCTTTAGTCTGGAGATAATAAGTTCTATGCTGAATGCTTTCTCTCACTGAAGTAATGATGTCTCCCATTTCAGGGCAAGGAAGCAGAGTTTAGCAGGCCTGTATATTCAGAGTTTTTGCCACCATATTTTAACAAGGATAAGTGCTGTAAATCCCCCTTTGAGACTAATGAGAACATTTAATTAAGTTTCATTTTTTGGGGGGG
>NW_005054322.1:7018249-7030007 GCF_000277835.1 Geospiza fortis
AGGGTGTCATTTTCCGTTAGTGTTCCAGATCATTCTTCCCCTACAGGATGCTGCTGAGGTATGGAGTTAAATATTAAAGCAAAGCTGGTCATTAGGAGAATGCAGAAAGGCAGAGGAATGTTTTATCCAAGAAGCCTAAGGATAAAATAAAGAGAATTGACTCAATTCAATGCCCTATATAAAGCAAGAAAAGATTTGAGGAAACACAGTCCTAGTGGTGATATTTGCTGAGTTCAAATATTAGGTTGTATTCCGTGAATTCAGTGGTTTCAATTTTTTTTATTAATCATGAATGATGTTGATGTCCACATTGCTTTGTCTGACCAGAGGGAAAAGAAGTGAAAATAAGAATGTCTGAGAAATTGCTACCTTTCTCTGTCTTTCTCTCTCTTCCTTCCTTCCTTCCTTCCTTCCTTCCTTCCTTCCTTCCTTCCTTCCTTCCTTCCTTCCTTCCTTCCTTCCTTCCTTCCGCCACTTCCTTCCGCCACTTCCTTCCGCCACTTCCTTCCGCCACTTCCTTCCGCCACTTCCTTCCAGGGGAGTAATTGCTTGTAGTCCGCGATAACTTTAAATAGAAACAATTTTCTTCTTCTCATTGGTTTTTAGGATTACAGTGATCAGTAACCTAGGATTTTGCATGTAACTTTTCCTAAATCCTCCATCCAACAGAACTTCTAAAAAGGTCTTGTCTATTTTAGACAAGGAAAGGGTAAAGGGTGATCAAGCTTTGGAACAAGCTCCCCAGGGAAGTAGTGGAATCACCTAATCATATTCAAAAAATGTGTAGATGTGGCACCTGGGGATGTGATTCAATGATCTTTGAGGTCTTTTCTTACCTATAAAATTCTATGATTCTGTAATTTTTTTATTGCAGGGTAGGTAGGAAAGTTTGTTTTCCCCTTTAATCTCTATCAAATGGTTTCTTATGCACCTGTGCAACCAGAAGGAAAACTATAATGCACATGGTGAAATTCCAGTCTTAGGGTGGGAAATGGCAGGACTTCTGTTTGTTTTAACAGACAACTTTTAAACACTTCCAGGATTTTAAACAATCTATTTTTAATTTTAAAAATCATCCCAATCCCTTCATATCAAAAGGATATGCAGCTGAGGATGTCCTGCAATATTTTTTATGTTTCCTCCTACCAAAAGTGAAAGCAGATGCTATGGTTTCATGAAAATTCATACACATATTCCCTCTCAGAATATGGAAGAGTTAAAGACAAGTGTGGAATAAAAAAGCTACATTTTTTATAGTGTTGTGATGATCTTTGTCTCTGCCTCCCACAATCCCTCCTCAGTGAGAGCAGCAAGAACACATATTGGTGTTATAGACAGATGTTTGCCCTTTTAGCTAGCCAAAAAGAAAAGGGATTTATGTCCTCAGGCAGTCATTGTCAGGACACAGAGTGCATCCTCCTCCTAGCAGTATCTCTGGCAGCATTAGGGAGCTGAGTGGATTGAGCACAGGGTCACCTCCTCCCAGCCATGAACCACTGTGGGGCAGGTGTGATGCTTCTCTCCCTGGGGGGCTCCTTTTAAGCTGAAGGGATGCAGCACAAGCAGGGAGCAGCTGTGCAGCAGCTGTGCCTTCATCCAGCCTCCTGCATCCTTGATGCTGAGCCCGACCTGCTGGCTTGGCTCCCCAAGGCCTCCCTCAGCACTGCAGGCTTGATGGGACAGCACTGGGCAGCACGTTGCCTCAATTGCTGTCTCTGGGCCTGATATTGACCCAGACTGATTGTCTCCCATCCAGTTCTTTCTTTTTGACATTGCCTGAGTGTCAGCAAGGCTGTCTCAGCTGTGCTACATGGTTGCAGTCCCCCAAAAAAGCCTAAGAAAATAAGAACCAGGGTCCTAAGAAAGAATCACTCTGTCTGTACAGGGAGGGATGCCATCAAGTGCCAGTTCAAGAGCTGGGATATTGCTGCTGCTGTTGTTTGTCAGGAAGGAACCATTAGGGTGGTAATCAAAACCAAACTTAGTCCTTCCCATCTCTCCTGCAGTGTCTGAGTCCATCGGGGGGTCACAGATCCCAGGAAACAGCGAGCAATAATGCAGCATCTGGTCCAACAGCTTTGGTTGGTCTCCAGGAGCATTCAGTGGCATTTGAAATGCTGGCATGCTACAAGGAGTAGGAAAGAAACAGCAAAGTCCTTAGGAGAAAGGCTTTCAGGTGTTATTGTAATGAGGCATCTCTCATGGGACTGTTTTCCTTCTGTCTTCCTTCCTCCTACCTGTGTCCTCTCAGCATGTCTAACATTTGCAAGTTTGAGCTGAGCTGCTGGCTAATGGCTTGCAGAGCCTCCCTCAGAGGTGGAATATAAAGAGATGGAAAAATGAGGATGACAGAACTGTGTAGGTGGCCATAGCAGGAGAACGCTACAGAGACACATACCAGAGGCAGAAATACCTCTGGGATTAAAAAAAAAAAAAAAAAGACTTTGACATTTAGTTTGTAATTCTTGATTTAAAAAATAAATTTTCTCTTAGTTCCAAACAACTCCGTTCATCTGTTTATTTCTATTGTAAGGTAGGCCAGGATTTCTTCTCAGAGGTTATGATTGTTGCTGAATACAGGTGTTGGAAGGACATTATTCTTGCCAGTTGTATACAGACCCCAAAGAGTATGGATTATTTCAATCTTACAATTGATGAGATCACTCACCAAGAGCTGCTGTTTCTGGGTTCGTAGGGGAGGGTGACTGGCTCAGCTTTGTGTTCAGCTGTCTTACTGCTTTTCTTACAGGGCTGGATAAACCAGTTCTGAAACAAGAGCTGACCTACCACAGTTTTCAATGTGGTTTATTAAATGGTCACCAGTTGCAGATTTCTTTGGTAGTAATTCTGTAAGTGAGCTGCTGATGAGCTGAACACCAGCAGATGTCTCGGGGTACAATCCCTTACAGCTGCTTGAAGATAAACTGTCCTTGTCCATGGCTCAGAAACTGGGTCTGGGGATCTGTCTTCAGAGCTCCATATAAGGCTTCAAAACTGCTCATGTCAGAATTATCCCAGCTAGGGAGAAAAGCTAGAGGGGGGAGGAATTTTAGTGATGCACAATGTGGTAGCTGGATTTTTTTTTTTATAACCTGTGCTATTTACTTACATTCTAGAGCTATTCTGTTAAAACAGGGTCTTTCTATTTTTCTGTTCTGTTCACAGTTGGCAGCTATTTGTTCAAGTATGCTAAAGTTAACCAGTACTAGACAGAATGATGGCTGGCTCTTGCCTCAGTCCACACAAAATAATCCTCTCCCCTTTATTTTGATTTCCAGGCATAATAGGATCTATCCTATTAATTCTCATTCCTCTATCAAGTGTTCAGTTGAAGAATTTACAGTTTTTGAAGAGTTAGGTCAGCTGTCCATTTTTCACAGCTAGCTGCCTCTTTCTATAAGCAAATATATATATTTTCTTATCCTGTGAATCATTGTTTTCATTATTTCAAACGGCAAACTCTTTTGCCATTAAAATGCTCATCTTCATCCTGTTTCCAAACTCTTACACATAATTTAGAAAAAAAAACAACCTGATTGTTTAGACTGTAAAGTTTTCATGACTTATGTTCTAACATCTGCTGTGGGAAACAGTGTTCAAAATACTGCTATCAGAAAAGCTTAGGCCTGTTTAACATTCAAACAAATTAGTGCTTTTTTGAATAGAAGTTCATGAGTTTTCATCTGACATTTGCTCCAGAAATCAAATTGATCCATAAAAACCAGGATATTCTTGGAAAACACAATATTTTTTTTCTTTATTAAAATACCTTGTCAGAGAAATTACTGGTAAATTAATAATGCTTGAAAAAAAGACCAACATACAATAGCATTATTGATCTAGTGACAGTCGGTTGCTCTGAGTTGTGAAGGATCTGTGCACTAGCCAATGGTTTTTATATAGCAAGAAATATTTGGCATATAGCAAAGCTGTTAAAACAAAGATACCTGCATTGTTGAAACCACACGTCAGCAGAACAGTCAAGTAAGACTTCACTTAAATCTTGTCGAACAACCTTTCAAGAACACAGTGTAAGATATAAGCCTTGAGATGGTCACATGGGTTCATTTACTAACAATTTTCTTGCAGTTTAAGGCCAACTTATGTTACATGGCAATAGAGATATTTTAACATCACTGACCACTGGCTTATCATTTACCAGGAAGGTAGATGTGGCTTTCATGGAAGAGCTTCTCATTAAAATTCACTCACCTATCTTTCTGCTCCAATTAGGGGGAAAAAAACAGATAGTGCCATCCATAGCCTGTCCTGCCTAATATACACCCACTAAGGAATAGACATCTGAATGATGAGCACTATGCTTGGCCCTATATCTCTGTTCCTTTTCCTGTCTCTACTTAAATCCTCTTCTTAATAGAGATTTGCTGCCATCACTCCTTTTAGTGCTGGTGTGCAGTCAAACGCAATAACCTAACGACATCACAGTTCTGACCTGCAAGACTCCCTCATCTCTTTCACATATTCTCCCTTTAAACTCATTTTTTTTCCAGAAGTCTCAGCAATAGCTTAGATAGAGCATATCCTAGATGGATCTTCCATTTTGGTGCTGGGTTGTAAGCATGCATCTGTGATAGGTCATAGTACTTTGGAAAGAACTGTGGTCTTATAATACTGCATGAATGTTTGTGCTAACATGAAATCCCATGTTGCTATGCAAGAAGTACTGGCTGTGTGATTCATTTTTGATCTTGCTCCCACAGGCTGCCTACAGCCTGACTGCCACCACAGGATTCTTAATTCTTCCAGTACATTCATCCAGAAAGGTCAGACCAAAGGAAGATCCCCGGCATAAACACTTGTCACTTTAGCCTGTGCATTACTTAATTCTCTTTGTTCTGTCTTCATCACTACTACATAAAACACATCCATGCTGTCTCTGACCTTACATCCTAATTAACTACTGCATGGCAGTGTAAGCACCTTCAGCCACTGCTGCCTTGACTTTTTCTGCCTCCCCATGACAAAATTCCATTTGATATTCTGTGAAATGGCAGTTCTTGTCCATGTTCTGCACACACCTCCAGCATTTCATATTTCCTCAAATGTTTTCAGAGGGCACTGGGGAATCTTCTATTGTTAACTTTATTCTGGTTATTCTCTCATTGTCATCCTCGTCTTAACAGGTATTTAAATCTTCTCTTGCAATTCTCTACCCGTGCACGCCACAGTTACACTGGAAGTTTTATCATTCCAAGGGAGCTTCTCAATTTTGTCTCCATCATGATTTGGTTTAAAGGGAATAATTCAGATTCAGGGCACTTATGTGTAAATGTCTGTAGTGGATATGGCCACATGTGATGCAAGTGCTTCAGGTCCCACAGCAGATGATGGACATTTGGTAACTGGTCCACAGAGCTGAGAAATTTTTCATCTGGTCATGTGTTTGATTTCCTAGGCTTGGTTGACTTTATTGATGGAGCAGAAATAGGAATGAATAGTCTTGTAATCTCAACAGGCAAATTAATGGGTTTCAACCATAGGAGTGGAAAAAATAATTTACTGTATGCAGATTTGAATAGCCCACCGGCAAGCTGGATGCTAATTTTATTTCACCTACTGATCTTCTAGGCTAATTGTGGATTAGCTGACAGCACATACAGCTGCTGTTGTGATATCTTGAACTAGGCCAGCTGCTCTGAGCTCCAACATTTTATGTAGCAACACTGATTTGAGCCTTAAGTACTGGTGCATGTGTTAAAGGAATTGATTTGGGCTTTGCTGAGAAGCTGAACTACGACTTGAATTGTTTATAGCTCTCTGACAGCTTGGGGGACTCTGATGATTTTCACCATCTGAGAAACTTGCATTACACTCCTCAAAAAGACTGTCTTTTCAAAACAGACAGCCCTGACAGACATTGTTGATGTAGGGTTACAATTGTCTGTCTGACTCATAGTTAAAAGATCTGCCAAATAGCATATTTTTGGGGCAAAATACTTATATCTGCTAATGTAGAAATAGATCGTATTGTCACCCAAGTTATTAATATCTGCAGAGAAGCCCAAACACTGCAAGAAATCTGCCTTGCTATGCTACTTGCTTCAGTTTGGCTGAAAATGACAAATTTTAAAGCTGTTATTAAACTGAAGGTGTTGTAGTAACCCCTCTATAGGATAGGATAGAATATATTTAGGTGTTTTCTGGACTAGGAAGAGAAAACATACTTCAAAAATGTTAGCTAATGTTTGTTCTTTCGTTAAATATTTTCAGAGGCAATGTTATCTAAGGACAATATTATTAATATTTAGGTAGCATTCTATTTCCTCAGTTTGGACAGGGCTTTAGAGAAAGAAGAATATTAGCAAGCCTTTACACGAGCATTGGAATATCTGAGGTTTGTTTATTACATATTTATGTGCAGCAGTTGGCTTTGTGGTAGTTTCATACTAACACCGCTCAAAAATTACCTGTTTGGAGGGCTTGGGATCCTCGTGGTCAGTGTAAGTCAAGGAAAGACTTCCTAAAGATGGACCTTTCCTTCTGCCAAGAAACACATAGTACTTTTCTGTGCAGTTGTCGCTATTCATGAAACTTTAAGGAATTGCGAGACCTTTTTCTCAATGTCAGAATTGGCTGAAGGTGGGAGAAGTAGAGTGTAGACACACAGGCACACACAAGTATTAAATAAAGGACGATGGCCGAAACCTTGTTTCTTCTGTAAAGCAGCCTAAAATTAATCATAGAATCATTTAGGTTGAAAAAGATCTTTAAGAATCCATCTGTAAACCCAGCACTGCTAAGTCCAACACTAAACCATATCCCTTGGTGCCATATATTACCTGGAAACAACATCTCCCACAAGCAGTAGGCACCCCTAATACTTCTTTTGTAATGAATGGTTCAACACACACACACAGGCTACTGCTCAGCAGTGCCTGACAGGATATGCTCCTTATGACTTGGTGTTTTATGTTCTTCAGTTGTGTATTGTCATAAACCATAGCAAGAATCAGAAATAATCGGAAGTAATACATAGAACCATCCTCTGGTGATTTTCAGCCATATTTCAGCCCATGAAGCAGGGAGCATAAAGAAAAAAAATGAGCCCTTTCACATGTCTAGAAGGATGGGCAAGCGAGCAGGCAGCAGCAAACAGAGCAGATAAATTGGATGGTCCAAATATTTGCTGTATTTGTTTCAGATATGGTTCTTCACATACTTTTTTGATAAGGTGTTCCAGGTTTTGTTCAGATTTCCATCTGCTTTGCCCCCAAGGGACAAAAAGAGTTCTCAAATCAACCAAAGTAACAAGTGGTTGGCATAACTGTCCTTTTCCAAAATTAGCACAAATGTCTTTAAAGAAATTACTCTGCTCTGCTTCTACACATATGAGTGGAACTGCAGGATATGAAGTGCTTTGAATCCCATGAAAAGAAATGCTATGCATTTTACCATTGCAGGAAAGAAGTAGGCTTGCTTGTCACTAGGAGAAGATCTATGAATCTCATCCTGGTTTAATAAATATGAAGTACATAAAAATACTCAACAAGGGGGTGACAGGGATGACACTGATATTGCCCCTCCCTGGTGCACTAATGTCCTGCTCACCTTGCTTGAAATCCAAAGTCCCTCACCCAACAAATCTTTACTACTCACAGGGTAGGATGTTCAGTAGAAACAGGAAAAGAAGCCTCCACAGAGGTAGGATGTTCAGTAGAAAAGGGAAAGAAGCCTCCACATTAAAACACAGTCAGCTTTCTGGCACTTTCAGTTTCCAGGAGGTGGGAAAGAACAGCAATGAAGTCCAAAGAAAGGCAATGAAGCTGGTGAAAGGTCAGGAGCACAAGTTCTGTGAGGAGTGGCTGAGGAAGATGGGGGTGTTTAGCCTGGAGAGAAGAAAACTCAGGGGAGATCTTATCACTCTCTACAACTGCCTGAAAGGAGGATGTAGTGAAAGGGTTCAGTCTCTTCTCCCAACTCAGAAGCAATGGGACAAGAGGAAATGGCCTCAAGTTGTGCCATGGGAGGTTTAAATTGGATATTAGGAGGAATTGCTTCACCAAAAGAGTGGCTAGGCAGCAGAATTGGTTGCCAAGGGAAGTCACCTTCCCTGAAGGTATTTAAATGGTGTGCAGAAGAGGCACAGAGGGACATGGTTTAGTGGTGGACTTGATAGTGTTCGTTTCAGGGCTGCACTTGATGAACTAAGTGTTTTTTCTCAATCTAAATAATTGTATAATTTCACAAACTGTAACTGATGCTTCCACAGGCAGAGAAGGTTATTAAATCTGAGCCTACTCTGTCTGGAGAGAGTTACTGTAATGAATGGGAAATTGTGCAGGAGCAGCACAAGACTGTTGCTGTAAACAATGTGGTTTTGCAGACTAGGTGTTTGTAAAAAGGTGAGGGTAAATTCTAATTTTGCTTAGTGGTTTGAACCTTTCAGAGGTCATAAATTAAAAAGGTGCTAAATAGTACACCCAGGGAAGGCTTGAGCCTGAGCAGTTGCTGAACTGCCTGGGAAAGGTTTTAGGGAAGAACTTTAGTGAATTTTTCTGGGCTAAAAATAGTGTCTGTGGTGTTAGAGAACATTTCTTAATTTCAGTTCAGCCTCAGCTAAGGCAGCATGGTGAATAAAAAAAATATGCATTGGTTTTTTCCTTTTTTTTAATCCAAAATAGTCCTACCTGCAGCTACCTCTCCTAAATTTGGGAATTCAAACCCTGTTGCTAACAAGAAGAAAATGTTCTTTGTAATAACTTATATGTTGTGTCATCAGCACAGTGACCCTAAAGAGATAATAGAAATCAGTTACTTTATGAAGAAAACACTTTTCTTTGCAAAATCCACAAGTTCCTTTAGCCAATTAAAATCATGCAAAAGTTGTAAAATAATGAATATTGCACCCTACCTTCAGTTCTGGCTGAATGCTTTAGGCTGGAGTTCAAAGCAGCCACTGTACAGTTTTCCAAAAATTGCTTTATAAAGATGAGCATATATCTCTTTTGAGATCAGAAGCACTATTTCATATTGATGCTTCATGATTTTGTCTCCAGAGATGAAGGAGTTTGCTTAAGTTTATTTAATTCACTTAGGTTCATAACCTAGACAGAACCAGCTCTGGCAAAACTTCCTCTGCCTTATGTTCCTTATTTAGTAAATAGAACCTGCAGAGTGCACTGCTATCTTCTCTGAAATCTTTGGCTTTGCTGGACTAAGCTGCAAATGAGATATATAGATCAGATGAACTTGGAAGAAAAGAAAAAGAGCAAGAGAGTTGCTGCTTTTACAAAGAAGCAAAAAGAAGCAAAAAAGTGTTTTTCAAGCCAAGAAACTCTGTCTGTTAATAGCAGCACTAAATATCTACTGAAGCTTTGTGGAAAGCTTTGCAAGCTATCTTATTTTTAAATAAAAAGACCCTAAGCTTACATTAATTCTGAACAAACAGTAATATAGCACTGTATACATGTAGGAAATCTTGCAGTTAACTGAGGTGTCTTTTACATCAGGCAGGTGGTACAGATTTAAGTCATGTGTGTGGTGCATAACACGGTGCAACACTGTTGAGAATAAGAACTCTTGCAGCCTTAGTTCTGCACAGGCTAAATTCCCTGACAGATAAGTATTTCTTCCTGTGCAGATGCACATGGCTTAGATACAAAGTCCTTGCATCTGTCCTTTCCTGGACCTAGTCACTGGTCCTTGGTGGCCTCCTCAGTTACCACCCATTTACAGATCATTAAAACTAAAAGTGTGTATCTCTGTACATATTCACAGCCTGTGGAATTAGAAACTTTGGTTGAGTTTTAGCTGCTTTAAAGTTATAGACCCCACTGTCCTCCTTCATCCTCTTTAGGTAAACCTACTGACATTGAGCTTGCCTTTAAGTGACTTCTTAGAAATAGTCTGCAACACTCCTGAATGTTGCTTGACAGAATAAAGCATAGAGAAAGCAAGCCTTATTTCCATACTAATAAACTTTGGAATAAAATGCACCACAACATTGTGAAGCGTCCTGCTGTTTGATGGAAAGTCAGAAAGACTTTTTCTAAATTCAAAAGGACAAAAAAGCAATGGCTGGAGAAGCCATAAGTGTAGAATGGTGTTTCAAATGATACATCTGCATATCCAATCCACAGAACATCTGCAAGTGCCCAGTACAAACCTAGAAGGAATATTGCATTTAGCTGAGGCTTGTATATTACTGTGCACAGCTATTCTAAAAATACATGTCTGCAGACAATTCCATCCTGCATAGGAAATTTTTCCTGAAGTTGAAGAAAAATGGATTTGAGGAGATCATGTAACTTCACACATAATCATAGTGGGAGCAAGTACATGCTAAAGAACAGCTCCATGCTACAGGCTTCTGAAGGCAAGGAAGGTCCTGTTTAGGAAGGTCCTGGAACATGAGATGATACAGTATTAGTCTCTTAGCAATGTTCTATTTTTGTTTCTATGTGTAGGTCCATGCCGATCTGCTCGTAAAAAGTGTTTTTCAAATCATACAAAACAGAAACAGGCAGGTTGTGATTCAAAGGTGTTTTGAGTAATTTATAGATTAGATTTGCCAGCAGCTACTGCCATGATGCAAAACTGTTTGTAGTCATTTAGCAAGGCTTTTATGCATAAAATCATAGAATCATACTCAGCTGGAAGACATCTTATAGATGATCTAGCCCTTCAACTAGACCAGATTGCTAAAGGACCAATCCACCTGGCCTGGAACATTTCCATAGATGGGGCATCCACAACTCCTCTGGGCAACATGTGCCAGCACCTCACCATCCTCACAATAAAGAATTTCTTCCTAATATCTAAGCTAAATCTACCCTCTTCCAGCTTAAAACCACTGTCCCTTGTGCTATCACTACATGCCCTTGCAAAAGGTCTCTCTCCAGCCTTCTGTAGTCCTTTCTTCATACTTAAATCAACCTTTTAAAACTAGAAGACAAAAAGACATATAGATAAATTTTAAGAAACGTAAGTCCTGAGTCCCTGCTTATGAATCAGCCTAGTACCAAAGAATTTTTAATGGGGAATGACTCATGAGAAATCTCTAAGGATTGACTTCACTGACTTAGAAATATAGATATAAGTGAGAGCCAGGAAGCCCACGGACTGTCTGCATGCTTTAAAATTTGAGTCAGCAGTCTCTGATAAGATGACTGTGTGTCATGAAATTTCAGGCTTTCATCTGCAGCCTTTGAATCCATTCCTGTGAATGGATTTCCTGCTTTCCGCTCTCTGAATATTAACTCCAAGATGCAAGCTGAATATCTGTAGCATGACCCAGTAGAAAGTTGAGTCCAGGGTAGAAGGAAAGGAGGACTCAGATGCCTTAAGTTTTAGGATTTGTAATCCAGCTCTTAGTTTGACTAATCTTACAGCATCTCATTCTTCCTCTTAAGCCATCAGATTCCCAGAAGTGTTGTCTTCCTTCTTCAGCTGAATTTTCCCCCATTGGTAGAAAATCACCTCGAAAGAAAAATTTCTGCCTTTGAATTAAACTCTTTCTAAATATTGTGAAATTCTGGCAGCAGCATCTTGAATTTAAGAGTCACTTTGGAAGAGTAAATATTTTTCTTTTATGAAGTACAGGATTGCACTGGTCTTAAAGGTATGAAGGCTTTCAGGAAGCTGGTCCTTACTGGAGCAGAATTAGCAGTATTTTCAGTCTTTCTTGTCTTTCAGGCAGGTTAACCTTTATGGCCCATGTATTTTTTTAAATGTTGCAAATGTAGTGAAACATATGAGAACAAGAGGACCACAGAGTATTTACACTCCTGAATCCTTT
>NW_005054322.1:7030017-7033660 GCF_000277835.1 Geospiza fortis
CAGATGTATTTTAGTCACTGAAAGTTACGGTAGCAATGCTAAGAGTAAAGTGCTCTTTAAATCAGTGCCTAAATATATTTTGTGCTGGCTGAAAAGAAGTATTTAATTTATGTGAAGAAATACACTTAGAGATACTTAAGTCTTTCACTTTCCTGAAATTCCTAAATATGAGTACCTCTGCTTGACTGATTGGGGTAGGATTCAGTTCAGGCTTTGGGCAAAGGCAATTTTTCTAGGAAAACATCTCTTAAAGAAACAGTGGTAGAATGCTGACTAGATATTCCCTCTGCTGCTCTGTACTGCAGAGAATCAGTGCTACTGTACTGATTTAAGCTCCTTTGAAAATGCTGTGCTGGAGCTTAGGGTACCAACTTTCAGTATTGGTAAGGCAGGATGAGACATGCCTTGCTCCAACACTGCCATAAAAACTAGGAATCTACTAGGAGCCATGAAGCTCCTTTGAAAATATCTGCCTCTGTCATACAAGTCAGTAGATTGCTACTTGTGTTTTTATAAAACAATACACATGGTGTGTTTATCTGCCTTGAGCCTGTGTGTCTGTCCCAGCTCTTATAACATACATAGTTTTTTACTTTTAACAATTTTGTTTATATTTGAAGTTCAATTAAATGAATCTATAGGTAAGAGGTGTCGAACTTCATGTGATCCTGTGGATGGGAACTTTTTGTTTGACTCTACACACACAGAGCTCAGATCTGCATTTGGCCATCTTGCTTAGACTGCCTTTACTCTCTATGGAAAGCAGAAGTGTATTATTCTGCCTACTTTCACTGTACATTTTAGGAAGAAATTATTCACTCCTTTTAAGGGCATCTTTCTCTCTGTTGTAGATAACTACACTACCAGCCTAATTTTATCATCTAGCCTATGTAGCATATGCATGTTTGTTCTTCCCTGTCTCTGGATACGTGTCCTTTTTCCTTTTAATGATGGATTTTTTTTCTCTCCTCTCTGGCAACAGTCTTTTTTTTTTCTCTTTACAGAGCTTGCCAAACATATTTTAGTGTAATCTATCTTGTAAATGGGGTCTTGTCAATATGAAAGTGTTTTCCCTGGGACAGACTGTTGTAAACTGCACAAAATGTGAGTTTCTTTCCATCTGCCAACCACTTAAAATTTCAGGTTGGGAAGCAACTTTTTTTTTTTTTGACAAGAAGGGCAAGAAAGAGTACCCCAGATACTACAGGCATGTCCATCTCACTTCAGTGCCTGGTAAAACCATGGAAAAGATTACTCTTGGTAGTATTGAAAAACACCTGGAGAAAAAGGCAGTCATCATTCACAGCCAGCATGGCTTCCAAGCAGTACAGGGGAAAGTACTGCTTGTTGAACCTGATTTCCTTATACAGCAGGGTAACACAATTCTTGTTGCATAGCCAGCTGATGTAATAATTTTTGACTTCAGCAAAGCTTTTGACAGTGTCCCTCAGAGGATCCTTCTGGACAAAATGTCCAGCCCATAGCAGGATAAACACATCCTGGGATGGGTCAGCAACTGGCTCACAAGTTGGGCACAAAGGGTTATTATAGTGGAAGGGGTTGACATCAGGCTCATGACCTGTCTCTAGTGAGGTTCCAGTGGGCTTCATCCTTAGCCTAGCTCTCTTCAACATCTTCATGAATGATTATTGATAATTGCTGTTTAATCTGATGTTTTCTTCATCATATGCAGAGATTGTATTTCGTTATTTCGTTAATGAATAAAATACATTAAAATTCAATGACCTGACCCCAGATTCTAGGAGTTGTTAAATATATATTCTACCTTTTATGGCTTTGTTGAAAATCATCTTCAAGACAGTACTTTTGATCATCATTTCAAGGTGCCTGCTTTCACAGTTCTGCACCCCTTGTAGGAAATCAAGCAGTTCTGTTCCTTGACCTGTATGAAGTCTGATTCCAAGAACAGCTCTTCACAGACAATAGGCAGCTGGATTAGCAAGGAACCAGTCATGACTTAAAAGTGCCCTTATGCTTCATGAGGATTTCTCTTGAACCAAATAATGGGCTAATGGGTTATAAATCAAGGCAATATGGATAGAAATAGAGAGGCTTTATGTTTATTATTTACTGTATTGTGCAGGGCAGCATGATAGAAAAAGGAGAAAAATGAGAGGAATACTGTGAATCGCTCCTTTGTGTTGCTTTAGACCTGTTCAGTAAATTAGTTGATTATTTTCTCTATAGGAAAAGAATAATTAGTATTACTGACAGCAGTTGAAAGCATAGAAAAGTGTGATGGCAGGAAAATGACTGTGATCATGAGGGAATTGTCATTTTCTAGAATATATAGGTTTGTTCATAAGCTGACTTGTCTTGTCATTTCAGCCTCACAGGCTATAATAATTCATTTATAGCCATGGTGTGTATTCGTTGATAGGACGAAGTGGACTGTGGAGCAACTGACTCTCAGTGCCATGAAGCAAATCCTTGGGTGGATTTTGTTCTATCCAGGACCCTTTCCATTCCTTACTTATATCAGCCCATGTAAGAGTTCTGGGAAGCCAGTTACAAAGGGTTCCTATTATCAGTTTTGTTTTCTAAGGTTCCAAAAACACTTTTGGTTTTTGCCTGGGACTACTTCCATTTTCTGTACACTCCTGATTCCTCTTCTACTTCCAGATCTAGCAAATTACTTAAAGAAACTAATGTCACCACTGATTGCCTTTTGAGATGCACATATTTCATTAGAGTAATATCATAAATATAATAAAAAACAATAATGAAAATCCTACTGAGAGCCCTTCCAGATCATCCATTGTGTCAAAAGCTTAAATCACTCCTGACCAATGAATCTTCAATTCATATTCAAATTTTCACTTGAATACATAAAAATTGTGAAAGAAAGGTGCAATTATATTCTCTTCAACTGAGCATTTCCATGCACATTCACATACAGAATATATATAAAATATCAGAATTGCAGCATATGAAATCCCTAATAACCTTAAATTGTAAAATTACTTATGCATGTTATTTTTCCAGTTTGAAGATGAATTTAAATTAATGTTATAATTAATTTAAACAAAGGAATTCTTTAACATGTTCATTTATCCCTAATTTTCATGAAAAAGCATTTTATATGCCCCAGACTTTTGCAAATAATAAGTAGCAGCTAATTTATTTAGTTAAAAGGTGTGACTAATTAATTTTCAGCACTGGAAATGCATATTACTGACTAAGGCACAACATTCAAGGAATATATCAAAAGATACATATATGCGTGTTATTTTAATTTTGTTACAGTTGAGGATAGGGGGCCTTTTGAAGTCTGCTTCTCACAAAATATACCCCTGTATATAAACATAATTTACATAAAAACTTCACAAGTCCCATCTTTATGTTAGTGATACATCTTTCATATATAGACATACATGTAGGATTCTTAATTAAAGCATTCTTTGGACGCATGAATTCCTTCCTAAAATCCGTATTCTTTCCAAATTAGGTTTGCAGAAGACTTTTAACTCAATTGTTGGTGCAATGCATTAGATTTTTAATTTTGCCTTTAAGAAGTTAGTTTGATGTTTTAGTGTGAAATTAAGTGAACAAAAAAACCCTCCAATCTTGCAATATGGGTGAGTTGATGCTTGTCAGAGCAGGGTGTGAAGGCACCAGGAGA
>NW_005054322.1:7033684-7043337 GCF_000277835.1 Geospiza fortis
CACAGAAGATGCAGAAAAGAGTCCCCAGAAAAGCGTGGTCAAACACTTGGGGGGATGAGTTTCAGAACAGACTTTTGAAACAAAGCAATTATTTTAGGAAAGAAAAAGATACTGCACTCACTGAATGTTAAAAAGATTGAAGGATGTTCAGGTAAGCAATTTTCTGAACATTTTGAAAAGAACCTACTCTTTCTTTAGTAAAATATTTGCTCTGGCTTAGGAGTTAGGTGTTTTAAATTTAAATTGCATCTCTGTGATATGTTTAGTAACTATAACAGAGTGATTTCTTGGCACTAGTTTGGCCTTCAGTCTGATGGCTTGGCTAAGTGTATGCTAATAAAAATATTTATTCTTTGGTACAAATGAACTTTTAGAAAGATATTTTTAGACTAGGTAATGATATTCTAACTACACAATTACACTTGCAGCTGTTTGCCATCTTAAATGTCAGTAAATCTTTCAACATGTCACCTTTTTTCCCCGACTCAGCTTGCCGACAATTTTTCAAGGAGAGATGGTATTTCATGTTGATCTGTAGTGGAATCTCAAACACAGTGAATCAATGCTGTTACATACAGAAGACCTAAATGCAAGTGAGACATATAGAGAAAGCAATACCTGGAAATCAGAGACATTATGATTACTTTCCAGATTAACTTAGAGAGAAGAAAGGGATGAAGGATGAACACAAGATGACACTAAACAGATCAACATGAACACATGAGATTTAAATATTTTACTTAATCTCTTAAGAGTCTAGAAAAAGAAACAGACTTCAACAGCAGTCAACTGCAATGTTGTCACCCCACTCAGTGAAACAGGATTGTCTCAGATGTTGAACAACGAACACTACTGGGAAGTTTATGTGAGCTTGGGTTCACTTTAAGTGTTCTCGAGAAGGGCTGCTACCCTATTAAGTGTTTCAGAGACAGAATTTAGTTGCTGAAGTTGGGGAGGATGGTGATCAAAGACTCTGGCTGGGTTGCTCAGGTGTGCTATGCCTGCAGGGCCAGCATTTCATTAGCTGGCTCCTGGCTCTCTAGGTGCTGCCTCTGTTAGCAATGAAAACCTCCTTGCCTCTCCCTCTCCTGAGGGAAAACCAGCTTGGGTAGGGATGGTGACATTTAGACTTTTCCTATAAATTTGAATTATTAATGGAGATTTTAATAAATGCTCTTCTATGAAATTTATTTGATTTGGATTCCATTTCTTTTAACAGGTATGACATTTTAAGCATTTTTCCTCCCATGCACTGCTTTTCCAGTCAGCACAGGTGCGAAACCTGGAACAAACAAAACAAAAGCAAAGAGGCTGCAAAATTATGAACAAGTAAGAATGAAATATATGCTGCATGTCATTCATGGTTTCAATGTCAAATCAAACTCTCTCTAGTCTATTCTTTTACATGAAACCAGAGGAGAACTGGAGAGATGCAAAAGAAATGCAGTTCTCTTTGGCAGCCCTGGTGAGAAGCTTTGTTCATACTTCTTGGCTGATACTTTTGAGGGTCTTCTGTTGATGGATTTCAAAGAACAAAATCCTCAGCACAGTCAGTACATCAAAGTAGAATGTGTGCTCACTTCATATCTCCAAACAAAGCAAATACTCTGCTAAGACCAGTAAGACTGGTAATGACATTTTTACACACCATCTAGGCTTTAATCTGTGAGGAATGCTGTGAAAATAACACAACTGCAAACACTGAAAAAGAATAAAGGCTTTTCCTCCTCTCCCTCCTACAAAGTTAGCAAGAGAGTAGCAGCTAACAAGCAAACAATCTTTTTTAGTGCTAGCCAGCAAAGAGATCTCCAGGCTGCAGCCTGTGTTTTTCTTCTTGGAAGTGAACATAAGAGCTGCAATTCATGCTGGCTGAAGGGCTGCATTTCATTCAGGTCAAGTAGCTCAGGAATCTACATTACAACAAACCCCAAGCGGAATTATCCTTCTTCCAGAGTTAAAGGCGAGATGAAACCATGCTGATATACCTGGTTTGGGGAATGTTCTACATTTGAAGTAGATGTGGAATGGGAAGAAAAATCAAAGCTTCAGAAAGCAACATTAGGCATCCAGTAAGCTGCTTGAGAAATTAAAGGATAATTCAATTAAGCTTAGATATGTTTCATATTCTATATAGACAGTTTTTATAATGCAAATATGTACAAATGACTGTTCCACTACATGCTGCATTCAGATATTGCTTTTCAAACTTTTATTTCATTGCATTTTGCTTAGTACACTGTCACTTGCATTAACAATAATATCACATCAGGATATTTTTACCCCATAATAAACATTTGCATAAAAATGTTTATAAAAGGTGTCTGAAGGGTTCACAATGACCAAATGTCTCTTAAAATAGCATTACATGATTTTGAATGAAAGCTGTTTAAGCAGAGTTGAAATGAAACCCATTATATCATATTATACCATACTGTAAATATTTGCATTGTGAATGCTATTTTTGCTGTTCTATCTTTACTAAATGAAACATCCACAGAATCACAGAATGGTTTGGATTGGAAGGGACCCTAAAGATCAAACCCCTTGCCAGGGGCAGGGACACCTTCCACTAGACCAGGTTGCTCAAGGACACAGCCCACCTGGCCTGGAACATTTGCAGGGATGGGGCATTCACAGCTTCTCTTGGCAATCTGTGCCTGTGCACCATCCTCACATTAAAGAGTTTCTTCCTAATATATATAAAAAACTTACCCTCTTCCAGATTAATGCCATTATTCCTTTTGCTATCACTGTATGCCCTTTTAAAAAGACCCCGTGCCCATCTCTTGCAGGCTCCCTTCAAAGGTACTGTAAAATACTACAAGGTTTCTCCAGAGTCTTTTCTTCTCTTTGCTTAAAAGCTCCAACTTTCCCAGCTATCTACATTTGAGAGGTGCTCCAGCCCTCTGATCATCTTAGCAGCTCTCATCTGGACTCCCTCCAACAATTCCATTCAAAATTGTTTTCATGCTTAAATTAATTACCTCAAAATAAGAATTATGTTACACAACAACCAAAATCATGTATCTTTTTCCTGAGGTTCCATTTATGCTTTAAAAGTATGCTTCTGTACACAGACAGAAACACATGCTTTCCTATTACCAGCTTTAAGTTAAATTTGCCTCTATTTAATGGACTGTTGAATGTGATTTAATGAATCATGACTGGAAAGTAGACTTCCGGGGATATGTCACTGTCAACACATTCTGTCTCTCTGACATGTTGTCATCAGTGATCATGCTTACCCTGGATGAATGGTCTAATGTTCTTTTCTAACACATAATTACCGATCTGATATGCAAAGTTAACAGAAAAAATAAACACATAACAAGTAAAAAATTATGGGACTTGTGCTAGCTCCTGCCATGCCATGCCATGCACTCCAGTTCCTTTTCCTAACTAGTCATTTGTCAGCACTGCTGATTTCTTCTAAATTAAATTATGAGGTATTTGAAATGTGAAACATGAGCCTACTGTCTGGAATTATTGAAGTCCTTTATAAATTATCGATCTGATCTGAAGTAGGAAGACATCAAATAGTTGAGGATAGTAATGCATTTCTGTGGTTTATTAGATTGCTGGGTGTGTATCCATACAGGAATTGTCAGCGCCAGAAAGCATCTAAGTCAAAGGAAAATATCCTTTTTTTTTTTCCCAAGACAAATCAACTTTATATCTACTATGGAAATGGTTTCACATTCTAAGATACATGGTGCTACCTTCCACTAGGGAAAAAGGCCACTGACCAAATCAGCTGGAATATAGTCAGATTGAAGTCTGAATGGAAAAAAAACCTGAACAGTTTCAGTGAGAATATTTGCCCACAAAAATTTCAGATTTCCATGTTTTCTTTTCTCATTTATTCACTAGTGCATCTTTAGGAGTAAAACCAGCAGTTTTCTACAATTATGTCCCCAACTCCAACAAGCCTAGATTCCTTAAGAATGGCACTCACAATTGCTTGAAAATTAGGAAATCCTTACAGTTAGAATCTTGTAGAAATCTGTTTCTCAAAACATAAAAAGTATTTAAGAAAAAAATTCACAACTTGGTAAACATACCAGAGTGTAATCATTCTGTCACAATTAGTCATTCCTTAAGACAATCATATCTTTGGCAAAGAGTAAAATAAAATTATGTAATTATTTCTAATTATCAAGGCTGTTTAGCTCTGAAGAAAGAGAAATCTTTAATAGTTGCTTTTCCAGTCCTGTCAAAATCAGTGGTTCAACTACAGGGTTTTTATCAACCATTATTCCATTATTTTCAATCTTTCAAAGCAAAATTTGCATTTTAAAGTCAATATTTAAGTTCCTGGTAGACTATGACTTTTAGTAATAGGAACTGAACATATCATGTCAGATTAGTTAGATTTTCAGTATCTGAGAAATTAATTGATTTATCTGAAAAAAAATATTTGCAAAGTTATGGTGCGGTTTTTCTTTTCAGGACTTGTTTCCATGTGTTTTACAAACCCAGAAGATGATATGGTAGAGAACAAACTGATCTCATGCAGATTTCAGTAAGACTGCTCCATCACCTGCAGTGAAATGTCCCTGATAAGTGCCAAAGCAAGACATGAATCAGGCTGAATTTTCAAAGTCCATCACTGCTCATCATTGGCCTCTCAGTGCTTCTGCTCCTTCTTGTCTAGTCAAGCATCTGTTACCAGCACAAGCTCAAAAGGCTTAATGAATCATGCATTTTTGGCATTACATCCAAGATTTTCACACACAAGTTTTTGACTTGATCATTTCTGTATGCTTGTTTTTATTTCTCCTTGCTGTTTAACACACTCTTGCTGCTTTTGTCTGACAAAGGCTATAAGGCACTCAGTCAAAATGATGAAGAATATTAGAAAGAAGAAATCCTAGCATGTAGATAATGGATCTATGAAAAATCAGAAGAGATATTATAAATGAAAATAAAAAAAGAAAATGGGAAAAAAAAAGAGAAAAAACCCAATACTCCCCCAAAAAAGCACAAATTCCTCTAGATTTTGCTTTATTATAACCTTGTGTCTGATCCAATAGTCTGGTCTTTCAGTGCATGTCTATGCACTCAGAAGCAGAACAATGTAGCCAGTAAATGAATGCTGATACCTTTTCTGTTTGATTTCTGGTGTGATGCTCTCAAAATCAAATGGCAGTGGTGGGCAGCTTTCATTCTGTGCGACCCTGTTGGCACACATGGCTGTTTGGACAGGGCCGGAGGATATAAGATCTAATGTGTACTCAGGGCCTTTCATTTCTGTCACAAATATTAAACTTTTTTTCAGAAAAATTGAAAAAGAAAATAATAATTCTTTATTTAACATACTTTTTTTTTTGAAATAGCATTTTTTTGAAGATTGACCCTTTATATTTTGCTGTATATTTTAAGGTGTGGGAGTTTAAAATATTTAGTAGTTCATTTAAACATTCAGCACAGCTCTAATATAATCTCAAATATCTTGATTTCTAAAGGTTTTTTTTTCCAGTTTGGTTTTGAATGTAAAAAAAAAGCTCTGTGATTTAGATAGTGGTAAATTCTGTTTACAGATAGAGAGCATGAGAGCAAGGGTTCTGCATGACTGTGCAAAACCTAGGAATCACAGAACAAAGGTTTATGTCTTAAATTATGTGGAATGTGTCCTGGAATTTATTTTTCATCAGCTGATCATCTGACCCAGAACAAGATAAGCGAAGTGATTTTGCAAATTGTAACACACACCCTTATTGCATATTTTGACTCACTAAGAGAAGAATGCTTTCTTTTTTCTTTTTGATATACTTAATTATTAATAAATCAGTAGATATTGGGAACAAATCTGATTAATATTATTAAATAGATATTGAATGTATATGAAAATGTGCTGGTTGGCAGTATGTTGTTGGAATTACAGTCCTGAATTTAGACACACCAGAAATCACTGAAATTAACTGCCATGAATAACTGTAGTCTTTTGATTCTTGAATTTATGTTCCTTATAAATAGCAAAGTGCTTGGTCTTCCTTAATCTGACTGAAAAAGAAATGAGTGTAACATGCAGTAATACATGTATTATATAGTAACATCTGAACATTTCTTTGACACAAATTTTGATTTAAAATATCTTAGTGAGAAATGGATGTTTAAACAAACCCACCCCAGCATGAGGAAAAGAATCTGTAAATAGCCTGTAGAAATAAAATCAATGTATATAAATAGACGTATTACATGATAGTTTAAACAAATATTTCTTTGAAAAATAATTGTACTGACTGGATCATGAACGTTTGTAGTCTGTGATTTACTGGTTGGCTGTTGTTGAACTCTGTGTTTTGGTTTTGGACTTCTCATCCTCTCTATCTTATATCTTGAAGGTACAATCCATTGTTTATTCTGGATATACTATATGATAAAACATTTTTGACATGTAGTCCAAATATCCGGTGAAAGATGATCTTTTAAGATTGTGGGAGGTCTTTTTGCTGCTACATGTTGTGATTCAAAGTAATAAATGAAGGATGTGTAACAGTGTGTGGGGATGCACTGGGACTATAAAGAAGTATCTTTGTAATAATATACCCCATGGAAGGTTCAGAAATTGTCTGGACACTGTTGTCTTCGTGGTTTTGGGGTTAGAGGGGTGAAGTCTGAAGGAGCGGTGAGGAGAAATACATTTTCGGAATTAAAATTTGTCTATTTTCTGTAATGACTGAATTTTCAGGACAGAGTATTAAAGAAAACAAAAACAAAAGCTCCGAAGTTAAAATTTTCACAAGTGGCTTTTTTGGTCTAATATTTTTCCCTCTGTATTCTAAAATAAGCATTTTAAGTGATCTCAAAATGATTAATCAAATCATATATGTATGCTTTTGAATATTGTTTTTTAGATAATTCAAGAAATGAACATTACTCAGTTGTTATGTGCTAGAAGTAACTTAGAGGACCAACAACTATAAAATAGTGTGGTCCATTTAGGAAAAGCATAGGTCAGTGAAATCAAGAGAAACTGATGATCTTGGGTGTTGGTAGATGAGAAGCTTGAAGTGATCCAGCTAGGTCAAGGGGGAATGGCTTTAAATGGGCAGAAGGTAGTTTTAGACATATGGAAGGAATTTTTTCTGTGAGGATAGTGAGATACTGTGGCAGGTTACCCAGAGAAACTGTAGATGCTCCATCCCTGGAAGTGCTCATGGTCAGGTTAAATAGTCCTTTGAGAAACCTGGTGTAGTGGAAGATGTTCCTGCCCATGTCAGAGGGATTGGAACTAGATGGACTTTAATGTGACTTCTAACCCAAACCATTCTGTGATTCTATGATGATCTAATATTTTTAAGTGTAAAAGTAAAGATTCTGATAACTACTGCAGTGAAATTTTCAGATGAATGATGACAAGTCCCAGGAAATTGAAGCTGTATTGCAGTTACAAGATCTGTATTTTGTTTGTGAAAAGAGCTGCTGAGAGTGGGCTGCTGTGCAGTTAGCTACCAGGGAAGGGTGGGTGGAAAACCAGCACAGAACAGAATGTCTATGAGGTCAAAAAAAACTATTGTGCCTTAAGAATGATCACTGGAGGAAAAGGCTGTGAACTGTAAGGAAGCTGAAAGAGATCACTGTGTAATTGTGAGGCTCAAAAAACAACACGTAAGGCAGAAAATTAGGTGGCAAATATCTGATATTTATTCAAGCTCATGGTGATATTTTCAGTAGTTTCTTTTATACAAATAATTTGTCTTTCATACATTCTATTGTTTAATCTGAATATTCATTTCAAAGTGGTATTAACTCCTTTGTGTAATTTAATGGCATTCCAACTTTGTAGTGACATTATCCTGATCACCTCTCAGTCTGTGATCATTTTGGGATGTATTTTGTTTGAATGTTCTGGAAAATGAGGGGTTCTGGGTCAAGACTATGCAAGAGAAAGAGCATATACCATATATAGAGGCAGTCTTAAAAATGGTCTGGCAATTATTTTAAAATAAGCATTTCCTGAAGAAAAATGTGAAAAGGACTCGCAATTTTGAATCTTGATTTCCAATCCATATTCTAAATCTGAGGTTAAAAATTTGTCGATTTACAGGATGCATTCCAGCAGGGTTTTGGAGGGAAGAGAGAAAGATGTTTTTCTTATGGATGAGATGGCTCTTGTCCCATGAAAAATCTAGTAGGCATAATATTTATCTACATTTATTATAAGGAAGAAAAATGTAATAAATGTGAAAATATGAAGTCCATATAGACATAATTAGTCATATTATCTATACATTTGCATTTTTTTAAGTGTTGGTTCCAAAGATAGACTACTCCCTTTCAATTATGAACATTATCTCTGCCATGAGCCATTATATTATTGCACCTTTATTGGTAGCAGTACTGCAAGGGATATTTGAAGCAGCAAAATAAAACACTTTATTATAATAAAGGATAAAAAAGCAACAGTAACCTACTGTTCCACATTACAGACCTGAATATATGACTGTGACTATTTTTAAGCTCACTATTCAAATTTATATAAAACTAATTTTTTAGCATTCAAAACCTAATTCATGGGAAGAATTTCCAAGAAACAGGCAATAGAATAATTCTCTCAAAATAGACCCTTGAAGCGTATGGAAGAAAAAAACCACCAGTTTTGCCTACATATCACATGAATTTTACTTTGTCTGCAACATTTATAAACTTCTAGAACACTTTGTGTCCCTCTCTCCTCCCCAGGTCAAAGTGGGAAAATACTTAGTGTATGTCCATCTGAGCGAATTGGTGCACTATGCCATGTGCCATAGTGGGCAGCTATAAATAAATGGATTTTGAAAAAAATCTGCATGAAGCCAAGGGTCAGGTTCATAAAAGGATTTATGCACCTTAAGAAAGACCTGGAAGCATTTAATGCCTTATTGATCCTGAGATCTGCTAAGCTGCATCTGTTTAACTCCAGAGATGGTTAAAAAACTGTATTATCATCTATTTTTGAGCACTGCATGTCACCACATGCCATGGCCTGGTTCTATGTGTGCCTCAGTTTGACACTCAGCGATTGTGCCATTGAGTGTTTAATTCATGCTTAGTACGTGATGTCTGATCATAAGATATCTTTGGACCCTTCAAGATAGAAAGAGAACTGTGACTGTCTCTCATGGGAATCAGCTGAATTAGAGGATGTCATGGTTTGACACTGGCACAATGCCAGTGCCCCATGAAAATATACTTCCCTGGTGTTTGCTGTGAGATGTGATCAGGAAATAAGCAAAGCAGGCCTCTACCTTAGAAAAAAAATTTATTAACTAAACTACAAAAGGAAAAAAACCACACACACACACACACACACACACACCTGGAAAATGAAAACTCCACAAAAAGCATTTCCTCCTCCCCCCCACCACATTTCCAATACATCTTCCAAATTTCAAGTCTCCATCCATCACCCTGTAAATACTCAATTCCAGTCCATCAAGAGGAGAGGAGTCCTTCTCGGGGCCATGGTGACCTCTTCCTTGCATGCCCAGCGCTCTCACCACTGGACAAGGAACAGAGCTGCTTCAAGGGTTATCCTTTTAAGGGTGCTTTGACCAGTTCCAAAAAAAGCACAGTTTTCTCTCATCTCGGGACCTCTTGTCCCCCCCATACTTGTCTACCCCCTGGGGCCGGGGGGTCTCCAAAACTGAACCCTCTCAGTTCTGAGCCAT
>NW_005054322.1:7043591-7097474 GCF_000277835.1 Geospiza fortis
CTGCCCAAATCCTCTCGGGGCCTCTCTCCCTCTGTCTCTCCTGGGGGGGCTGCCCACCGCCTCCTGGTGCCCCCACCACCCTTCCATCTTGAGGGGTCAGGCCTACCTCTGCCGGGCCACAGGCTTTCCCTCCCCGGCCCAGCTCAAAGCCGGGCAGGGGAGGCCTTGCCTCTTTGCTGGCCGGAAATCAAAGAGAGAGCCCAAGGGAGTGCTCTGCTTCTAACCCCTGTGTTCTCAGAGGCGCATCCACCCTCAGTGGCCAAGCCTGGTGTCAATTTAAAATCTGAACACCTATTGGCCTCTGGCCACTCCATTCCCAGAAAACCTGCTTCCTGTAAACCCACGACAGAGGATAATGTTATAGGATTATAAAATCATAAAATTCTGTAATGGTTTGGCTTGGAAGGGACCTTAAAGCTCATCTAGTTCCAACCTCCCTTGATGTCCCATGGACTCCTTCCACTTGGCCAGGTCACTCAAAGCCCAATCCAACCTGGCCTTGAACAATTCTGGAGATGGCGCATCCACACCTTCTCTGGGCAACCTCTGCCAATGTCTCCCCACCCTCACAGTAAAAAATTTCTTTCTAATATTTAATCAAAACCCCTCTTCTGTTCATTTAAAGCCATAACTCCTTGGCCTATCACTACATGCCCTACATGTAAAAAGTTCCTGTGCAGGTCTTTTGAGGGTCCCCTTTAGGTGCTCAAAGGATGCTATAAGTTCTTCCCAGAGCCTTCTGCAGGCTGAAAAATCCCAATTGTCTCAGCCTGCCTAGATAGGCGAGCTGTTACATCCCTCTGATCATCTCTGTGGCCCTCCTTGGGACTCGCTCCAGCAGGTCCATGTCCCTCTTATATCATGATCTCTTCTCTGTCCATAGTAATATTTGTAAGTGTCTCAGTTTCAGAGGAAAGTAAGGAAAATCTTCCTGAGCTAGCTAGCCTGGTGAGGAGATCAGATCCTGAGAAGGAAACAAAAGTAACCTAAAAATAACTCAGAGAGCAGAGGGAATCCATACTGCTCTGCCCATCTTCTCTAAGTGCTGTAATACCCAAGCTACTGAGGAAAGGGCAGCTGCAACATTTCAGAAAAGGTTTTAAGAGAGCAACCTTTGATTCGTTTGAAAAGAAAAGGAATGCACTTAAAGCTCCACAAGAAAGGTCCATGGATGAATACCTAGGCAAATAAAATGTTTCTTTGTGGTCCTGACTATCACATATTGGATGGGAAAATTGGCATCCAACCCACCAGTTCCAAGGCAGCCAGACCTGATTAACTGAAGAGAGCCCATTGCCCTGTTGTCCATGTGGGTGTAAGAGCCTACTTTATTGCTTAGAAACCTTCATTTATATGTCAGTGAAAATATCTGCATTTCAGTTTTTAACTCCATTTTCATCTACCATCTGATGGCAGTTGCTGATTTAGAGTTCTGTCTTGGCTCACCTCGGGTTGGTTCTTCAACAGAACCTGTAAAAGCATGGTGCAGTTTAATGATAACCTCTTTCTCAATGGCATTTTTTCTCCCTTAGTCACAATGACACCTCAAAGAATAGTCTGTTTCTGTTGGATTTTAATCAGAAAATAAGAGCAAGAAATTTGATGTGCTGGTTTTGAATACTTTTATTCAGGCTGCCAATTCCTCCAGTTACTAACAATCTTCAGGGGTATCAGTGCATGTGCACAAGATGGCTGAACCACTTCCTGAAGAAATACACACAGACAGAAATATGCAGAAATGAGCCTTCTTATTATATTTTTGTTGAAGTTTTGCTCTTTGGTCCTTGGCAATCAAAACTGCACGCCAGATAATTTCAAAATGATCACTTGTCACAACAAAAGATATATCAGGAACAAATCAGCCTGATTTCAAAATGTTTTTTCCTACTCTTCTATGTTCCTGCATTAAAGGAGCTCTCTCCAGCTTCTACAACTTACCTACATTTGGGAAAAAATAACTTACAGCATAGTCACCCCATTTAATCAACATAATGCTTCTGATATAGAAAGTGTCATGAAGACCCACTTCAAACTCTTAATTTGAAATGAAATTACTGTATCTTCTGTTGCTATACTGTAAATCCAGGAAATTTAGAAAGACTATCCAAGATTTTGATATCTTCATCACAGATATTTAAAAAAAAACAGTTCTACACTGGTAAAAGAGACATGCCCAAATTCCAACTGGGGCATAGCACACCTATGACCACTGGACTGCTTGCATTGGCAGAAAAGTATAAAATGTCAGAAAGATCATAAAAAGCTTTATTTAGTCAGAAATGTGTCTTTGTGTTAATCCAGTTTAAGAGCCCTTTTTTGAATTTTGTGGAAGCAACAATTAGATGGAGAAAATATGAGCTTTCACCTCTGAAGTGCATATCATTAATCACTTCATTTTGTTTCTTCCTCTCCTCTGTTGCCACTTCATGTGAATATTGAGATAAAGCAATTCCAAAAGTATTTTTAACTGCAGTAAAAATAATACTTGAATAATGCTTCATTATTTAAGCACTCAGTCTAGCAAACATCTGGATGGAAAAGGGCATTTCACAAAGCACTACAGATGCAGAGGTGAAAATAGATGATGACAAGTATGAAGAGTGTAATTATAATATTTTAATTACCTCTATAGTGTAGCTGCTTTTTTCTGATGGGGGACTGGTATGCAGGTAAGTCAATTAGATAAATTTATTTCTGACTGCTAATAAGGTTTTCCTGCAAATTTAAGCAATATTAAACAAAATATTTAAAGAATGCCTCATAATACAAAACATAAACACTGTATGTGAGCATGGCATGAAAATTTATGCAAAAAATTACAAAATTATAATGCATTTTGTCGGAAGCATTATTTTTCACACAAAAGAAATTGATTGATTCAGAGTACTATTCTGCTCATTCTCTATTCTCACAAATAGAGAATGAGCATCCCTTTACAGATGAAACAAAAATGCACTCAGGTAAAAGAAAAAGAGTTTATTAGGCAGTTTCCCATTACTTTTTCTCACATCTGGGTTAAAAGAGGGGAGACTTCACTACTCTCTATAACTACCTAAAACGAGGGTGTAGTGAGGCTGGGGTCTGTCTTTCCTCCCAGGTAATAAGCAATAAGATGAGAAGTATATATTTGGATACCTGTGTATCCAAGTATCCATACTTCTAGTTTTATTGGTTTTTTTCCATTGTCAAGTCAGTTGGGATATAATGTAAGGGCTTTCTATATTTTAAGGGGTTTGGAGCTTTCATTAGCCTAGCCAGATCTCAGGTGTTTGTGGGCAAATAAACTCTGTGGCACAAACAGAAAACTCTGCCAGTGAGATAAAGCAATAAAACTTTTCTAAGCTGGCAAGTTGCTTCATTTGTCTAAAGAAAAGGCTGGTGAATTATCTCCTACTCTCTGCTAGGCAATCTTTGCTGCTGTTGTCTGGAAATGACTTATCTTCATGTTACAAACAGATTTGTTGGGGAATATGCTCAGGTGGGTTGAATAGGTCTTCAAGGTCTACTGGAAGAAGGATGGACTATATGCAGGTAATGGGTATATCTTAATGGTAGGCATTAATCATTAAGCTTTCCCATTGCACTGTTCTCTAGAACATCTTTTTTCATTTAAGGCAGTATCTTTACTCACTTCTGTGATATATCACAGGGGAACTGCCTCAACAGGTTGTTATGCTAAATCTATCCTAATGGAGTTTAATTAAAAACCATATTTTGCAGCTTTAGTTAAAAGCAAACACAATGGCGCTTCCAATCTTGACCAGCCCATTAAGGCATACAAGTCATAAGTTCTTTTTCAAACAACTATGATTTTATTTTGATGCATAATTTATTTACATGTGTTAGAAAATACTTGTTACACTATAACCAGAACTCAGTAAGATCACCCAAAAGTAAAGTTAAATAAGAAAAAAAAATTAAATATAATGCTCAAAAGTCCTTTTTCTTATCTTCAAAGTGGGTGCATTAGAAAACATAATTAATGGGGGAGTGGAGGGTGGGAAGTGAATTGTTATTTTTATGAGTATAAATAAATCCATTCTTCCTTAAAATCCCTTTCAGTCACCTAAATTGAATTTTTCATAAGAAACACTTGTCAAATAAGAAAGTAAAAGAGAATATTTCTAAAGGTTTTACATATATTCATGCACACTTAAAAAGAGATTGAAATACATAATACTGAGGAAAATACAGTGAAGTCAACAAAATAAATGTTTTGATATATACTCGACACCATTACACTGCAAAGCACAAAATTCTAAATAATGAATTTGACAGTAAATCGCAAACCTAAATTGTATCTAGGTGAATACAATGAAAAGAATTCTGATAATAAATTTCAAAAAAATGAATAAATTAAGAATAAGATCTGCTTTAAGATTTTGTATAAGAAATTCAAAAAATAAAGACTAAATTGAACTCTATTTCAATACAGATATATATATTTAACTTACTATTCATAGAAACCAAGTTGGGTGTGGCTTTAAGTTGTGGGGATTTTGTACCTTTAATTTTTGATCAAATATCCATTCCAGATGCGCAAAAGTAGTTCATATCATTCTCACAACATGAGGCTGGAAGAGGTGCCTAATTAATACACTTAAGCATCTGATAAATGCATTTTTCTGAACATACATAGGTTTAAAATTTCCAAAAATGCATAGTGAAAAAATCAGGCAATAAACCATGCTATTTCTTTCAGAATTGAAGTACATACTGTCATTTAAGAGTAATAATTCTTCTTTTATGTTTTCTTGAAAAATGTTTTCTCTCCTACCGCAATTTCCAGGATTCATAGAATCATAGAATATCCTGAGTTTGAAAGGATCCACAAGGATAATTGACTCCCCACAAGGCAACTTGAAAAATTTTGTACATTCTAATATTTTTATATCCATCCTATATTTTGGAAATCAAGATTCACACAGTACTTGAGGTGAGGCTGCAACAATGCTGATTATGATGCTAAAATCACTTCTTCCAGCTGGTTAGCTATACTGTGCCTAATGTGCCACAAGGTACAGTTGGCCCTTTGGCCATCAGGGCACATGGTTGACTCCTACTGACCTTGCCAGAACTTCTTTCTGCAGGGCTGCACTTCAGTCTTTTGCCCTCAGTTTATACCTACATCCAGGATTACACCATCCCACATGCAGGATCTGGCATTTGCACATGTTAAAATTCTTGTGGTTGGTGACTGCCCATCCTTTTAATCCATGGTGGTCTCTCTGTAAGGGCCTCTCTACCCTTGAGGAAGTCAATAAGTCCTCCAAGTTTAGCTTAGTTGACAAGCTTAGTGTGCATTAGATTCCAGCATCCAGGTCTGATAAAAATGTTCTTGGGAGCTTGCCATAAAATTGAGCTCTGGAGAACACCACTAGTGACTGGCCACCAACCAAAAGTTGCCTTATTTACTGCAGCTCTTTTTGTGAGTCAACACAGGCAGGCAGTTGGGACAACCACAAATTTGTGGCTGGAATGGATAGAGCAAATTTATTTTTGTTATGTTGTTAACCAGGTAAAGGAATACCTGGGCAGAGGCTCACAAGCAGAGATACAGGAACTGTTAAACAGGGTCCATGCTAGAAGATCCCTGCCCTGCTGTTCATGAAGACTAATCAAGAGTTATTCCCAATTGCAAGGTCACTTGAACAATTTCCAATCTCCTCACCAACCTCTGCTTTTTAACCCATGCCTCCCAACGCTTTTCAGGTCCAACTCTTCAGACAATTGGTCACACATTGTATTGTATGCATGACTGGATAGTTTTATAGAAGGATATAAAGAGAAATTATAAAAAGCCTTTCCAGAAAAACAAAAAAAAAACCCAAAAACCAAACCAATCAACCAACCAACAACAACAACAACAAACAAACAAACAAAAAAAACCCCTATGTCTGCTACTGTCTCTTGAGCCATTAGTCAGATAACCTTGTGATTAAAGTAAATTAAGTTAGTGAAGCATGATTTTGCCTTCATGAACCTATACTAACTTTGAGTGATGACTGCATGTCTTTCAAGTGCTTTTCAATAATTCCCCCAACAATCTTCTCCATAATTTTACCAGGCACTGAAGTGAGACTGACAGGCTTATAATTACCAAGGTCTTGTTTCTTGCCCTTTGAAGATTCTAATAACATTTGCTGGCTTCCAGTCATCTGGAACCATGGCATATTCCCAAGGCCATTGATAAATAACTGAGAGAGGTCTCTCAACAACATCAGCCAGATCTTTCAGTATACAGGGATGAAATGTCATTATTTCCAAATTAAACCATTAAATGTTAGAAAACTATTCTAGTTGTGGTACCTAATCTGGCCTTGCTGAGGAAACTGGACAATTCTACTCTTATCTCAAACCCAAATTATTCTCTTATCTGTAGAATTATAAAGCTGCAGGGAATATAAATGCTGCAGGGAATATAAGTACTACAGGTAATGCCATCCAACCCATCAGGATATACCTAAATAGTTTTTGTCATAAATCCATCTAAAACAAAGTGATCTAGACTCTCCAAGCTCATCAGAAAATCTAAAATTGTTCTATGATATCTTTAGTACATATTTTCCTTCGTATCACACACATATTTCTGGTAAAAGTTAAAACCTAAATGTAAGTAATGCTTCACAGTCCTCCAACATTTTTTTGAGTAGGCAGCTATCATTAATGCAGTCCTTGTAGGCACCAAAGAGCATCAGATGCTGAGCATCTCTTAAAATAAGTCCATCCCATGTTCAAAATTGACACAAATTTCACTACCAAACTGCAATAACCAAAAAAGTTTTCATTTAATTAGTAGTAACATTTTACTCCACATTTCTACAAGTCATCTCTAGTGAGGTAGTGGAATATTGAAAGAGATCCGTTGTACACATGCAGCTTTGGAAGCATTAACTAAGGTACATATTAATGCTGCCTTATAACTTCTCAGATGTTACTGGATAGTGAAAAAGTTGGCAAAAACTAGGGAATTTGATATGGGTATTGCCCAACCCTTTTTGTAGAAATGCTGAGTATTTAAAACTGAAATTAGCAGAGTTTGAACAATTAAAATGTGCTCCAGTGTTAAGTAATGTTTATTATTGTGACACCAACTTTTTGGCATGTGCACTGACAGAAAAGTTCTTTTTTCTGAGAAGAACTTATGACACTTTGTCTCAGTGTATTCTGTTTCCATTCAGACTGGCTGGTGGATCTTGTGGATAACCACAGCATCTAACTTGTATGAAGAATCATCATTCAAAACATTAGGCTATGTAAAAATTTCAGAAAGTCTTTCCTTATGCATATGGAAACAAAACATTCTATCCCAAGCATGTGGAAAATATTTCTATCATTCCTTTTCTATTCTGGCTTCTGCATTACGGTGGACCATTAAGAAACAAGGATTTAAGTGGGTTTTTCCCCCAGCTTTTAGAGCTGTGAAGTTAATGAAAGTCTTCCCTACCCTAGGAGTTGCCAATGCCTAGCACAGGATGCTCAGTGAAGGGGTTGCTCACTCACTTTCAGTGAGGTATTGACAATTAATGTAAATGTTACCTGCAATTATTGCTTAGATCTGTGATTGTGTGTCTTGAAATTACTTTTGACTAGTGTAAGTTAAAAAACCCAGTTTTTTCCTCTAAAGGAAGTTCAAAACCCAAATACCCTTTCAAGCCTTGATCTAAAATTGAAATAATTATTCTATGACTATTTGTTAATTGATGGGCTAGTTATTATGACAGATATTGTTTCCTATTAGTCAGATCATTAGCAGATATCCTAAAAGTTTTATACTTAAACTCCTCTTAGAAATGTGGTGATCTAATATTTCTTTCTCCTCCTTCAACCCCAAAAGATGTAAGAATATTGTATTTATACAAAAAATTGTGTACAAGGTCTATAAATGATTCCTTTTGTAAAGAAAGCTAAGATTTCTCTCTCACTGCACTATTCCAACTATCACAATAACCACAGTCTACTGAATAGAGCATTTTGCACTACAAATAAAAACAAGCTTTCTTTCTTAAGAGATAACATGACAGTATCACTACAATTTCAGTACTGTTTTACACCAAAACAAATGTCTCTATTTTAAAGCAATGTGGACACAATAGAGTAAAAATTTATTTTCAGTAATATATATTAGCAATTTCTGGACTGTAGGGCATCACTAGACGATCTGAGCTCCAGGTTCTTAGAAAGAATCTTTTTAATTACCAACTTCACATGTAAGTGATGGTGCATTTCCAATGAGAAAGAAGATGCCCTAAAGCACTGTTTTTGTTTTCAGGATGTATAGCTATGATTACACATTTGTGATTTAAATTTTTTTTAAAAAGGAAATTTCTTTCAAGTGAATGAAGTAATTTTTTTCATTTCTTTCCCAAAAGGAAGATTTTAAAATGAAAACGAGTTGTGATTTTGATGTGCTTCAGCGTCAACCAGCTTGTCCTTCAATGATAATAATCATCTTGATATACTCATTCGATGGGTGTTGTTTTCTAATCCCTTCTCAGTGCTTTTCAAATGAGAACACATGTATGAGAAAGTTGAGGTTTTAAGGTCATGGTGCAAAACTATCTCAGGAGTGCCCCCATCATTTTGCTCCCTTGCAAAATTGTAAAACATTCACTATACTTATATACATGCATACATATATATATATGTGTGTGTGCATTGTAAAAAGTGTGTGAAGTTACATGGCAGATCTAGGGAGGGAAAACAAACCCTTGGCTTCAATGCCATATTAATGTTCCCTTTCCTATTTTGGGCATGTCTGGTGCACATTAGAAACCACTTCCATGCAGCCCTTGAGATGAGAAAAGCTACAAAACAGGAAATCTCCAAAAGGTGACAAATAAGGAACAGTTGAAATAGGCCAAAATCACACAACTTGATCGAGAAGACAGCATCTGTCCATGCTATTTTGAGCCCTCCAATCCATGATTTTCCTGGAGAAATTATGACTAAGTATTTGCTGGATCCAGCTTCTAATTAACTTCCCAGCACTGTTGGCTTAGCACAGCCTTCACCTGTGGGATGTTCTGAATTGAGTAGCCTGGATTTCATTTACGTCAGCATTTGGCCTGACTCATTGTCAGGAGAGAACTGAAGGAAGAGAATAAATGGGTACATTTTCAAATGCAAATTTACTCAGCACTCAGCTGCCCTCATGCTTTTAAAACACTTTGTCTAAAAATTCATTTAGTCATGACATAAAAGCCCTTGCCCTGTTTATGCTTTCCTTACTTTGGAAACTGCCCTGCTGACACCTGTTGAGAGGTATGTGGCATGAAATCTTTTATACAATATGTCCTTAGCTGTTTCAGGAGCTATAGGGCATGAGCAACAGAATATTATTTCCTACTGGAAATCCAATAGTATAAATGAAACAAATCTACCTAAAATGTCTATTCCTCAGACTCAGATAAATGGACTTTATATAGAAAATTTCCAATGGCATACTAAAAGAGATAGATACAACAATTCAATCTCCTAGGTTATTTTTTCTGCTCCTTTTCTAAAATGATGTTTTCAAGACACCTTTCTTCATCTTTTTCATTACAAAATTTAACATGTTTTAGGGATATAATAAATAAATAGTAAAAGGCATTTCAGTACAGAGTCTCACAAATTAAATAGAAATTTTTGCCATGAAATGTGTCTACCTGAACCCAGTAGACTCAACGTCCAAGGTTGGTTAGGGACATCTTGAAAGGAGAAGAAGAAAAATGCACAATCTGACCATACAACCCCAATTTGTAAAGTAACCATTGTACCTGCAGTGAGGTTTCAGTGATTAGAAGAATAAACCAACAAAACTGTTGAAAGCAGTGTGGTGCTGTTGGTGCAAAGTGATTGTGTATTAAAAGGGAGAGAGATCCTGAGGGTAGGCTATGCTCCAGTGCATAATATAATCTGATTTGCAAACTTCCACCATTTACTGCTCATTATATTGCCTAAATAAGTTAATTTAACAGATAAATTGAATAAGTGTCCTAAGAGCCTATGCTGCTGAATGATGGGAAACATGACCCTTGGGGAGAAGATGACTAAAAAATCTTGAATTTTGTAAGCAAAACTGTTTTTTTTTTAATTTGCTCCCTATCAGCCTTGTCCAACATTTACAATGCAAAATGTTCTGAGTCTATGCATTTAATTCTGCACATACAGGATAATAAATACATTGGCCATAACAGCCCCAGGCAGTGGGAAAAGGTGCTGGAAAGCTGCCCAGCAGAAAAGGACTTAGACCCGTGGGTCAACAGCAGCTGAACATGAGCCAGCAGTGTGTCCAGGTGGTCAAGAAGGCCAATGGCATCCTGGCCTGTATCAGCAAAAGTGTGGCCAGCAGGACCAGGGCAGGGATTGTCCCCCTGCACTTAGCACTGGTGAAGCTGCACCTCAAATCCTGCATTCAGGTCTAGGGCCCTCAGCACAAGAAGGACATTGAGGGAGTGGAGCATGTCCAGAGGAGGGCAACAGAGCTGGTGAAGGGTCTTGAGCATAAATCTTATGAGGAGTGGCTGGGAGTGTTTAATCTGGAGAAAAGGGATTACAGAGGAGACCCTATTGCTTTCTTCTTGAAAGGTTTTAGCAAAGTGGGCATTTGTCTCTTCTCCCAAGTATCAAGTAATAGGACACGCAGAAATGGCCGCAAGTTTCAACAGGGATGGTTCAGACTTTATCAGGAAGAGTTTCTTCATGGAGAGAGTTATCAAGCATTGGAAAAGGCTTCCCAGGGAAGTGGTAGAGTCACCATCCCTGAAGGTATTTAAGAGATGTGTAGATGTGGCACTGAGGGACATGGTTTAGTGGTGGCCTTGGCAGTGCTAGGTTAACAGTTGACTTTGATGATCTAAATGTTTTTATGATTCTAAGTATATGGGGATCCTTGCCTAACTTTTTTTGATAACTATCTCAACGTCTTAAGGATGTGCCTACTTATGCTGTCTTATAAAAATGGGGAGATCTAGGAGTCTGTGCAAAACAGGATTTTGTAATCTAGGGTAAAAAGCTAAATTAAAATTCTCCTCTCATATATTTTTCGACATACCTAGTCTGTAAATTCCTTGAAGTGAATAGGATAATCCTGGTGTAAAAAAAGGAAAAGAGTACTTCTTTAGCTCTCGTAAAGAGTCCTTTTAGAAAACACTTTAAAAGTGTAGAGCTAATTGAGCTTTGAATGCTCAAATATTTTTATTGTGGAACAAATAGAGTCTTTGAAAAAGGCTTTTTAACTTTTGCTCTGTAATATTCAAAATGACGCTGTAGGAACTATTTCTTTAAAAACCCCCGAAACAAAACAAAGGAAACTGAACTCTCCTTCTCCCCCAGAACCTTAGGGGTTCAAATTAAGTCAGTCAAAATCAAGACCTTTTGTGGGCTGAGGGTAAATGCTGTTTTCTTCTGCAATCTGTGACTTCAAATAGGCCCTTTTCTTTTTAATCACATGCTTTACATGCTGTGAAAAATAAAATGCATTTAATTCTTTGACTCAGCCCTCCTTTATGCCTACGTGAAAGAGCTGCTGAAAACTGCAGGTGAAGTTATATAGGAAAGAATAAAGCAAAAAAGTGGTTTCATGCACAGTCCCCTGTTCCTAGGGTCCTTGTAAGTGTACACACAGCATGTGAGACTCTCCACAGTGATAAAATTGAAGGGTTTGAAAGAAATAAAGTTCTGAAATAATGAGGAGGGAAAAGAACTGCATTTTATTTGCTTAGGGTGGAAGAAAACCTTTGCATAACTGTAGGGCTGCCTCTTCAGTGTCCATTACATCAGAATGGTTCACTTTGAAGGGACCTACAGCAATCATCTAGTCCAACTGCACAACCTTTACACCAGAGCATTTGCATCATTTCCCTCTGACATTTGGGAAACTGGAACTCTTTTTTATGCCATTTGGCAAAGCAGATTGCAGTGTATATGCCATGACTATTTGGGTTTTTCTCAGAGAACTTCTCTCCTGGACCCTTTCCTATGTGTCTACCTGTGGCTAAATCTAAATTTTTCAGGGTTTTGGAAAAAAACCAATTACTTCTAGCCTCTGCTACTCTTCAGAACAAGATGGATTAGTTATATCTATAGTGGTAAAAGAAATATGCTTGGAATCTGGAGCAAAGCACTTCATACACACTTGATGAAATATTTTTATCTCCAAAACAGGTGTGTGCATGAAGACAGACTACTGAGAACGGTGCTTGATGTATGGTAAGCTACTGGACTAGGAAATGCATTAAAGCCATTTCAAAGACCATTTAAATAATTCTAATGTATAGACTAGTATTGCTAGCACCCAGGAAACTTTTTAGACACTGTTTAATTTACAACTAGAGGCGCAATCACAGAAGACCTGTGGATTACCTAACTGTGACAACCATCTATTTGCAACCTGTATCTTCCTCTTTTGTCCTCAACTTTTTAAACATCAATCTTCTTCTTCTTGTTCTTCCACAAACGCTCAACGCTTTGACTCCTCTGTTCCCTAATACTAATTTTTTTCCCCTGTAGTGCTCTTTGTGTAATTCTGTTTCTTCACTTTGTTGTCAGTCCATTCTTTTCAGACATATGCAACTGTTACTGTACTCCCACGTATGTATGATCCTTTTCCTCACTTCTATCATATTTTTCCTCAGCCTACAAAGAAGAGGTGGTTCTTCTATTCTCACACTTTCAATACTTGTCTTTGACATTGCTGGCCATTTCTTTATCTCAGTGCTCAGCCTCTGAGATGCGTAATTGAGAAAATGAATGTGTTATAGAATTACTCTAGCTGTCTGCATCACAGAAAATAAAGGCTTCACAAGGAATGGAGAAAAATCTGATGGAAAACATCTTTCTGAGAAAATGAAACAAGTCTCTTATGGAACATTATCACCTTTCTTCACTAAGGTAATGCCAGACATTTCTACAGCTCTGTAGAGTTCTGCCCACCACTCTGGGTAACATGGTTGTGGCTCTTTTCATGATGACAAAACTATCTCTCCAGTCTATTTTTCCTTCATTTTCGCATTAAGATATCCACAAGACCATGAAATTATTTTGGGTTGTAAGGAAGCTTTAAGGATCACCTAGCCCAACCCCCTGCCATGGATACAGACATCTTCACTGGGCCAAAGCCCCATCCAACCTTACTTTTAACATTTTTAACACTTTTAACACTTTCAGGCATGAGGCATGCACAGCATCTCCAGGCAACCTGTTTCTGTGTTGCACTATCCTCACTGTAAAAATTTCTTCCTTGTGTTCAGTCTAAACCTGGCCTCTTCCACTTTAAAACCATTGCCTTTAGTCCTATCAATTGCAGGTCTGACAAAAGGTTTGTTCCTACCTTTCTTACAGGCCCCCTTCAGGTACTGGAAGGCTGCAATATGGTATCCCTGGAGCCTTCACTTCTTCAGGTTTAAAAATCCCAACTCTCCCAACTTTTCCTCATAGGAGAGGGTTTCAGTCTTCTGGATACTTTTGTGTCCCTCCTCTGGGCCCATTCCAACAGGTCTTTCCCATGTCTCTCATGTACTGGGAAACCCACATGAGGATGTGTTGGAATTCTAGATGCTGAGAATTTTAGACTTTCTGTGCTGACAGACTCTGACTCCTAGGAGCACACTTCATTCATACATACTGCAGGTGTGATGTCACCAGAGTGGAGCAGAGGGGCAGAATCCTTTCCCTTGACCTGCTGCCCACTTTGGATGCCCAGGACGTGTTTGACCTCTTGGGCTCAAGCTCACATGGACATTTTTGTCTTCAGGTGGAACCTAATGGGACAAAACTGAACGTTGCACACTGAGGCATGTAATAAGGAGAGAATAGGAGACACAGAACATCAGAGAGAGGAGATTTTCCAATGCCAATACCAATCAAGATTTCATCTGAGGAGGAACATTTTGTGATATTTCAAGAATAATAAAGGTAGATCACAATCTGGCTTTTTAAACTAAAAATGAATGTGTGACTTTTTTTCTCTCCCCTCTATGTGTTAATAATAATTCAATCACCTCTGATTTACTGATTTACTTATTTTTCAACATAGTTAGTCCTTCTGTCAAGAAAAATAATGTAAAATTAAATTAAAAACGTTTATTGTAATTATTGATTGAAGAATGAAATGATGGATTAATAAAACTCAGTGACTGCACATTTTTTGCTTGCATTATTCTTTTTTGTTTTTAACGTAGGATGAACCTGGACTTCCTATAACTGAAACACATGAAAAATTTATAAGGTATGGAATACTTTAAACAGTAGGAAAAATGAAGGCAGATCAAATAGATGTTGATAATTTCATGATCCTTAAAAAGCCCAAACAAGTATTACATATATATATGAAATGTATACTACCTTTCTATGACCTTAGCAAAGTTATTTCAAGTATTTATAACACCACAGGAATTACTGGCCTTCCTACTGCCAATGCACCCAAATCTGCTCTTACATGATTGTCTTCTAGTATGAAATACTTTTCACTTCAGACACATGTCAAGGCACATGATAAGGAATAAGTGAACAGTTGACAAATGACTTGGAAATATTTGTCATTTAAAAAAATAAAACTTTTCATGAATAATTTTTAATAAAAGCAATATATAATATCTTAATGATAAGCTACCCAGTAACCAAACATGATTATTTCACTTTATGACACCCTCAGCCACCAAGACTTAAAGAGCAACCCCTTCCCACCTCTGGATAGTGTAACATGTTCAGACTGCCAAGCCACAATGTCAGTTTTCATTCAAAACTCATTTCACTTAGTTATAGGCGTTACAGCAGACAGAAAATTAGAAAACCCTGGGCATATCCAGCAAAAATTCTCAACTCTTTTGTAGACATCTTATTGAAGAAGTCTATTGTACTAAACTGTCAGGAAATCCCAGATGACCTTTGGATAGATGCTCAACCAAACTGCCCAAAGCTAAATCCCACAAAAAGCTTAGTGAGCAAGTAAGACACTATACAAGATTCTTATTTATATGTAAGTAATTTAAAGTATAGATCTTTAATCAGCAGAAATGGAGGCATTCAAAACAGAGCCCTGACAATATCCTGAACTCTTATTTTACTTATTGTCTTTATTTTTGTATGTTTATCCATTCATCTATACTTTTATTTTAACTTAACAAAACCTAGAAAAATCTGCATTTTGATTCTCTTCTTGTTTATTCATGATAACTTCCTGGTTTTGATGTGATTTGGTGAACATTGACTTTAGTCTAAAAAGAGACTGCAAAATCTAAATGGCTCCTTGTATGAGCCATTAACTAGACATCAACACAAAATTCTATCTGATCATTACCAATTCTCAGGTAGTCCTAGGTCAATGACAATAAAGGAAACTGTTCCAAATTGTTTTTAAATTACTCTCCAAGTTATACTTATTTCTATTAACAGCTGGTATGTTTTGTTTCAGGAAAATAATGGACTCTGAAGCACAGAGAAACGTGGGGTCATCTGAGGTGCAGAATGTAGTAAGCTAGACAAAACCTCCTACCAGGCTGATTCCAGTCCCATATTGACAGCAGATGTCAGTGTTCTGTAAGGACTATGTGTATTAGGAAGGAAAAAGTGTCTTGAGGCTTTGAATGGGATTCTGGGTACTTGCAAACACTCCAAGTGATCTAAATTTGTGAGCAACAGATTTTGTTGTTTTCATCACCTTATTTTTAAAATGTCTTGAAGAAGGTGTTTGCCACTGAACCAAAAGTATTAGCAATTTAACTTATGTGTGGTCTCAATTCTGAGCGGTGCTGAGTAGCCTGAACTCAAACCTCTAGCTGGGGCTGGAGGAAGAAGTTGTTCTCATGCCTAAGCAGCATGAAAATCCCATCACAGAACAGTCAGTGGGGACATGATCTTGAGGTATAGAGGAAATACTTAGGTCATCATTTAAAATTCAACCTGCTAACCTCAGAGTGAAATGAAAAATACTTTGTAAACTTTCAGAGTTGAATTTTTAAACAGAGAATAAAAGTTGAATATAAACTTTTCAGAGAATATACTATTATTTAATAACTTTCAAACATATTTATGTAAGAAGAGATATTTTCATCCAGATAATTTAATCCGTACACCATTTACTCAAATGTACTGTTGAGCTATTTGGGACTAGTCACAAGAGTAGTTGCATATAAATCGCTAAAACTCAGCATAAGGATTACAGAATCTTTCCTCATGTCATATAGCCTTGAATGACACATTGGAAAAAGATCTCTCCTATGCAAACCAAGGAGCTTGCACAATCCTTGAACTTATCAAAAGAAGACAAATTTATATTAGATCAGCTTTGAAGGTGCCTAGTAGCTGTTAATGCTTTCTAACGGTAGGGAGTCAAGGATGACACAACCTTGTGTGATGTGCTCAAAGAACAGTTACAGCATGAATGTCAGAAACACTGTGCATTTTTGCAAAATATTGTATAATTAGGAGGGTAACTGTAGTCAGAAGCAATGAAGATGTGGTTACCACCTTAGAAGTCCATGGTAGAATGGGTATCTACCTGCTGCCTACGGTGGAGACCCACACTGGAGCTTGTGGATGCCTGAAGGAGGCTGTGACCCCATGGGAAGCTCTCTCTGGAGCAGGTTTGCCGGCAGGACTTGTGATTCCATGGGGAATTCAAGCTGGAGCAGTTCACAATAAACTGCAGCCCATGGGGAGGACTCATACTGGAGCAGTTCATGGAGGACTGTTTCCCATGGAAAGGGCCAGACCCTAGAGCAAGGGGAATAATGTGGGGAGTCTTCCCCTGGGGAGGAAGGAGCTGCAAAGACACTATGTGAAGAACTGACTGCAGTCCCCATTCCCTGTTCTCCTGAGCCACTGGTGGGGAGGAGATAGGGATTTCAGGATCAAAGTAGAACCCAGGAAGAAGGGAGGGATGTTGGGATGGTTTGTTTTTTATTTTAAGGTTTTGTTATTTCTTATTAGCCTATTCTGATCTGATTGGTAAAAAAAAATGAGACTTATTTTCCCAGGTCAATTTTGTTTTTCCTGTGACGGCAATCTGTGAGTGATCTCTCCCAGACCCATGACCTTTCTCTTATAATTTCTCTCTTCTGTGCAGATGAGGAAAAGAGATTCAGGGAATTTGGTGGGCACCTGCCATCTGCCACAGTCAACCCACCACATCAGATAAAAAAACATCCTAAATCTTCTCTCCAAAACAATTACTTTGAAAGATTAAATGTAGTATACTGGTGTGGTATGCAACAGAAGTGGGGAAATGATCAAGGGTCTCATTTTACTGTGTTTCAAAACTAAAAATTGAAATATTGGCTGAAATTCTAAAACTTGAGTTATTATGTGTAAATGTGCAAAAGAATTCAAAAAAATCCAAACAAACAAAATGAATGAGCAGAAATAGAAGAAGAGTAATATGAAGGCACTGTTCAGTAAGCTCTGAAATGAATGCTGTCAAGGGCACTCAACTGTGACACCCTAGCTTGGTGGCTATATCCTACCCTTAATACACAGACATGATAAAAAATATGTATTTACTAATCCTAAAATATAATCAATCTCTAAATTTAGTCCTGATGAAACTCCACTGGCTGGTTCTCCTTTTTAGGTACAAAGTTCACCATGTGAGTTCAGGTGATAGGAATATTAAGGATATACAAAATTAGATTTCTTTTTCAAATGCAGCAAAATATTTCCCTATGCCTGCAGTTACCTCTCTTCCATGAGCTACTCTTAATTCCGCTTACAAACTGTGGCTAAGATCCTGCTTCTTTTGTCTGGGAGTAGGATTAAGTGTCACAATATTTAAGGGCAGTCCTCTAGGCACTTTTAAAGCAAGTGGTTGATAGGGGAATGGTTTTATAAACAACCCTGTTAGATGTTAATAGGATCAGAATGATTACCTCTACTATCATACTGAAAATGCACCCTCAGAGAGATTTTTCTTTATCCTATTTATACTTAGGTAAGCCTTCTGCAGGAGTTTCAAACCAACTTTAAAGTACTATGAGTCTGCACAGGGCTAAGAGATGTTAGAGCCCATACAATCTGCAGTGAAAGAATAAGCTTTTACATAATCTCTCTGAAATTTGGTATCGGTTAGGCACCATCCCACAAAGCCCTGTTCCTGTTTGTATGGAGTGAAAAGAAACAATTTTCAGAGAGCAGAGAATTCTGAATAATTTGGAGTAGTAGAGAGTTGTTGATCAAGCAGCCCAACTCTAATTGTTGAATGCAAATAGACACCATGCAGTAGAGAATATTGTCTTACTATTGAGCTATTCTCATTACATTTCATGAAAATAATAAATCACAGGAAGTCTGTGGGACCTGTCTGAACTCTATAAGATTTCAGGTTCCATGACAACAACATTAAAGGATATGCATAACAGTTAGATGCTTAAACCACTTTAATGCAGGTTTTCGGGTCAGCAGCTGTCAATACTTGAACCCTACATAAGAGGGAATGAGAAACCTGTACAAAAGTTTGAATTCAGGAAGAACAAAGAGCTGCCAATATCTGGAATTTATTTCACTTGTTTTTGTTGCTGATCTAACCTTGTTAATAAATTGATATTTACTTCTTCTCAGATAGAGAGCAATAAGGTCCCTCCTGAGCCTTCTTTTCTCCAGGCGAAATATTCCCAGCTCACTCAGCCACCCTTCCCAGAGCTTGTGCTCCAGATCCTTCACCAGCTCCACTGCCCTCCTCTGGACATGCTCCAGCACCTCAGTGTCCTCCGCGTAGTGAGGGGCACAAAACTGAACACAGGGTTCAACATGTGGCCTCACCAGTGCCAAGTATGGGGGACAATCCCTGCCCTGGTCCTGCTGGCCACAGTGCTGATACAGGCCAGGATGGCATTGGTCTCTTGGCCACCTGGACACACCGCTGGCTCACGTTCAGCTGCTGTTGAAGAGCATCCCCAGGTCCTTTTCTGCCCGGCAGCTTTCCAGCCCCTCTGCCCCTTCCAGCCTGTAGCCCTGCCTGGGGTTGTTGGGGTCCAAGTGTGGGACCTGGCACTTGGCCTTGTTGAACCTCACACAATTGGCCTTAGCCCAGTGATGCAGATCTGTCAAGATCTCTTGGTAGAGCCTGCCTTCCGGTGGAACAACTCTCCCAACCAACTCGGTGTCCTGTACAAAACGACTGAGGGTGAATTCCATCTCCCAATTCAAATTATTAATAAAGTTGTTAAACTGAACTGGCCCCAGTACTGAGCTCTGGTGTCACCAGCAAACTGGATGTGACTCCACTCACCACCACCCTCTGGGCCTGGCCTTCCAGACTGGTTTTTTCCCAGTGAAGAGTGCACCTGCCCAAGCCACAGGCTACCAGCTTCTCCAGGAGAATGTTGTGTGAGATGGTGCCAAAACCTTTACTGATGTCTAGGTAGACAACAGCCACAGTCTGGCCCTCATCCACTCAGTGGATCATCCTGTCATAGAAAGAGATCAGATTAATCTACCAAGACTTGCCTTTCACTCCTGTGCTGACTGGGCCTGATCCCCTGGTTGTCCTGAACATTCCATGTGATGGCACTTAGGATGATCTGCTCCATGACCTTTCCAGGGTACTGGGATGAGGCTGACATGCCTGCATTTCCCTCAGTCATCCTTCTGACCCTTTTTGTAGACGGGCGTTACATTTGCCAATTTCCTGTCAACTGGAGACATCCAATCAAAGCTAGATCAAAACATATTTGTTAGTTGTCATTAATTCAAGTGATGATGATGATGATAATGATGATGATGATGATAATGATGGTATCACAGAAACAGGGTGCTTTGGAGATTCAAACACTGAAAGGACAAAGAGACAATATAAGGTTTACATAAGGACATTACAGGTACACATATTTAATAAAATATTTCAGCTCTGTATATCCAAAAATTGCATACAAGTTCTTAGTTTGTTTTCTTAACCATTTTGACTTAGTTTTCCTATTCAGGGCAAACTGAAATCATGGCATAAATGGGGTATAACTGAAAATATTATAAGAAATAATTGTAGAGTATCTGCTTCTGTAACTTCTTAGCTAGGTTCCTTTAATTAACTCCAGATATGAAAAGCTTTTCAATTTTACAGTTTCACAAAATTATGAGATACTTCTTGAGCATTCAGGGAAGATAAATTTAATTTCACACAATTTGCTAAGCTGAACATTTCTTTGTTTGTACACCTGACAAAAATATATATGCCTCTTCCAGATGGATGTTCCAGGTTTGCAACTGCTGGTATTTGCTCTTCTGAAAGATACTGTCTGGAGAGAAACTGAAATTTCTCTGAAATATATAAGTGTTGCGCCAATACTTCAAGACATAGGAGTGAAAGTGGTCTAGAAATACCTGTTTCCACAATATTTTCACTTATGCTTTTGTAAAAATAGTTGAAAAGCAAGCACACATGACTGGCTATATTTAATATGCATGAAAACACATAAAAGTAACTACCATTACAGCTAAGACCAATGCCTGCCTACTGACTAGTTTACTTTTCTCTCTGTTCTGCTGCCATCAATTTTTTGGTGAGCCATTATTACTATTTGCTACAGCACTGGAAAATTTTATCACAGAAAGGGCTGAGACCCAGACTGTCTAAGGCAGTAAGTACATAACTCATGCTGAGCTCTGACAGATCTAAGTGCTACCAAGGATTCAGGCCTGAGAAATTTTTCAGCATCTCTGAAAAATTTCCTTGTACAGCATGTAGTTTCCTAATGGATCTGCCGAAGTATAAAAAAAGTTAGATGGAAGTCAACAAGGTGAATAAATTTCTCTTTATTTTAGCATATAGAACCAGAACAAAAGGAAACACAAAATTTATATGAATGAATGAACTCAGTATCTGTAAAATGCACTGTATCAAGCTTGATGATTAAACAAATTAGATGATGCATTTTCCTAGGATTTTATCATCATTCCTAGTGAATATATACTTCAGCAGAAGAAAATCAATATTTTGTCAGGGGAACTGTTGAATCCAAACATTCAGAAAAAGGTATTGATGACATGTTATAAAAATACTGACTGTTCTCTGAAGAAAAACATTCTGCTGGGAAGGTAATGCATATTTCTTTGGGCAGATTCCACCCATTAACATTTTCTATGTGGAATTTTACACACTGCTTTTCTTCTTGGAGCTAACCTTATACCAGCAAAAAAAGATTCTTAGAGATCTAAGGTGGAGTGCAAAAACATTTCCATTTGAAGCCTGATCCCACTGCAGGAGAAATTACATAAAAATGTATTAATTTTGAGTCAACACCAGCTAATTAGCCATGCAGAAATCAATATATCAAAATTAATGAGTCTTTGTATCACACCTGTCTTCCCTGATGTCACCATTTTTTTTGAAACAAGGGAAATATTTCCCAGTACTTAGTTTTCCCATGTTCTGCATTTCTTTGGTTATACCACATGCTGACTTTCATGAAGTACACAAAGACCCAAGTCTATAAATATGAGCACATCTTTATGAAGAAAGCTCATTAACAGCATTACAGGGTTATAACAACTGTGACAAGCATTTGCACCATTTTCCCCAATTCTTTCTTCAAAGCTCTCAGTCCTTCCTTCCACACACTCACAAGTCTCTACTTACTGAGACAATGCAGTGAAAGGCTCACTGTGAGAGAGATCCTTATTTAACTAGCCAAAAACCTTTTTCTTAATCTTTCTATGAGAAACCTTCTCTTTTGAAAATTCTCATACCTCTGAGTTCCATATTATTATATCGAAGTATGCTGTTAACTGCATGAGGGTTCTTAACAAAATCAATAAATGGAGAATCTGGAAGGAACAAACATCGCTCAATAACAAAACTAAACCCATAAAAAACCAGCAAAATTGTTCAGGAAGGTATTTTGGAAATGTTATCAGTTAGCATTTTCTTGGTGGCCTCTGGGCATACCATAAACCCCAAAGAAGCAAAAGACTTCTTTGTAATGTCCACTCTAGCACATAATAATTGTGTGTGTACTCAATTAGTAAATTTATTAGGGAGTGCTCAGCAATGTGAGGCAGCTTCACTAACCAGTTACTTTACCTTAAAATGAAATCTGCATTTAAAACAAAACATGAAGTTTGAGTTAAGTGATTTGTTCTCTTTTGATGAGTTCCCTACTCCAGCACATCTTGAAGATGGTGATCATATTTTAAAGCTGCCCTTCAATAAATTGCTCTTTTCTTGAATCTCCATCAGTGCTTGCCCACCTCAGTTCCTGTTTTAAGTCACCATTTCACAGACATAAGAAAATGAAAAAATCCTCCTTCTCTGCCCACCTGCTTCTACCAGGAGCTGTGAATGCCTCCCACATTCCTTTTTTCATGCTATAATTAGAACAAATATTTTAAATACAAATATTCTCTACTTCTCCTCCTGAAGTCTTTGTTGCTCTCCTGTCACTTTCCTGTCATTCTTCTGCATCACCTAGAAAGACTTTGATTACTGAAAATGAAGTTTTCTGCTTTTTTAATCTAGGGCTTTGATTTAGTCGGCACAAGAGATATTAAACTTCTTTGTTACACATTCTTTCTTGCAGGTCTCTGCAGGGCCTGTATTAAATTAATATAAAGCTTCCTGAAGATCCTTCAGCTCATTCCGTGCTTCACCTTCTCACTCTGTATTTGCACCTTTCTGAGCCCTGAAAAGCAGATATCCATATTATATCCAATTATTCCCTGTGAAGCAGACAATAGACACCGGGATGCATTTCAGTCTTACTGAAACATCCCTTCTTTATTGCCCCTGGAAGATCCCCATTCTGGAGCAGGTCCATGGAATGTCCATCACGCTTTTGTTGCTTTTAGATGGTACAGCACTGCTCTGGACACAGCAGAGGCTGTCACTGAGGGCTGTTCCCAGTAGAGCCCTCCTCTGCTCCCAGACCCACACCAGCATTGTTAGCCAAGGGTCAGACATACAAGCTTCTCACAGGCATGCTCTTTGTTCTGCCCACCCTGTGCAGCAGAACCCAGTACGTCACCACAGAGACAGACTAAAGATAGCAGTAGCCTCTCTGGAGACAACCTGAAATAAGCTAAAATGCAGCAACAGAGCTACCAGAAATGAGCAGAGGGATAAGTTCAGATTTTTCCTGTCAGTCATCTGTTTGCTTGAAAACAAGTAGCAATCCAACAGCAACATACCGTGCATCCACTGAGATGCTTGCTATGTCTTCCCACCCCCATTATGATGACTCTTCTACAGACTACACAAGTCCCACAAATCTGCCAGACTGTGAGCTAGCAATAAGATATTTTAGGACAGCTGGAACTGTTATTGTTAGGTGTGGTTTAGGCAAGAAAGGCTGCTTTTTATTCCCTTTATGCCTATAAATGGTTACAATCTTTTGTTTAATGTTTCTGAGACTTTCACACACTTGAAATAAAATTATTGAATATTCTGAGTTGGAAGGGACCCACACAGACCATCGAAGTCCACCTCCTGGCCCTGCACAGGACAGCCCCAAAAATAACACCATGAACTGAAGAGCACTCTCGGAAAATATACTCTGTCAGGCTTGGTGAGGTATCTACTTTCCTGGGTAGCTTCCCAGGGTAGCTTCTTCCAGTACCTGAACACACTTGTTAAGACCCACCCTGGCTAGCTTGCTTAAAGCTACCTTTGCTGTCTCACTGATAACCTTCAGCATCAACATCTATTAAGGGAAGAAGCATGTATTCCTCAGACATTAAATATAGAAGACAAGTAAAAACTTCTGCGTTTTCATTAGTAAATTTGTGGACAATACTAAGCTGGGAGTGTCTGTCAATCTGTTGGAAGGTAGGTGGTTGTAGCCAGGTGGGGATCAGTCTCTTTCACCAGGCAGCAACCGACAGAACCAGAGGACACAGGTTTAAGCTGCACCAAGGGAAATATAGGAAATGTAGAAAAAAAGTTTTTTATGGAAAGAGCAATAAAGTTCTGGAATTGTCTGCCCAGGGAGTGGTGGAGTCACCATCCCCGGATGTGTTTAAAAAAAGACTGGATGTGGCGCTTGGCACCATGGTTTAGTTGAGGTGTTAGAGCATGGGTTGGACTCAATGATCTTGAAGATCTCTTCCAACCTAGTGATTCTGTGAAAAACCTATTACCATAACAGTGAAGACCAAGCAATCCAGCTGATAGAAAAGGGAAGCAGCAATTTTGAGAGCGGCAGGTTGCTGCCAGGTGACTTATCCAGATCTGCACAGAAGGGCAGAGCCCAATGGCTTTTCTCTGCCTGATTAAGAATGTGCCTGCCCAGCTTGAATTTGATGAAGCATCTCAGGAGGCTGCTAAATGTGCCGTAGCATGTGCCTTATTTATATGTATAGGGCCTGCATTCAGTATTGAGAATTGCAGGATAGTCAATGTTAAGAACAGATAAATAGATAAAAAACCCCTGAGTGTCCATGTGTAGCAAAGTTATTCAGTGATACCTGACCCATAGTAAATTAAATCAATTTTCCACTGCTGCAGCAGACAGATACAGAAAAAGAAAATATGCACTAGATTTCCTGATGCCTTGCATTTTGCTTTCAGTGATAAGTTCAGAGAAAAAAAATGTCTCTAAAAGCCTGTCCTGCTAGTGGGGTGTTCTTCACACAAGAAAACCTCAAGAAGGCTGTTCAGAAGCACAGTCCTCAGTGCAATATTGTCATTCTGTTTGTGCAGCAGTGTACTGGCCAAAATTCCCAAGCAGGGCATTTCAGTAGGACTACAGGAATAGCGATCAATCTTAAATTGAAGTGCCATAGATTATTACCTCAATTCTTCAGTAAATCTCTGTTTATTTTACTGTTACTATCTGGAATAAAATCACATTGCAAAGCTGCTAACCAGTATGTAATATTGTAATAGAGGGAGTAGAAAATTTCAACAAAATCATCATTAAAAGTTTGAGGTTTCCAAGGAAACATTACCGCAATAGGAAAGGAAGCTTGTTCAACAAGCTCCAGCCGATAGATAAAGAAACACCAGAATGTTTAATTTAATGTCCAGGAAAGATGAAATGGTCAGTGATCAGAAACAATTTAGTAACACTTGGATTCCAAAGGAGTGTGACTGGTCATGTCTGCCAGTTGTTTCTTGTGGTAGTACTCTCGGTTTCACCAAAAACCTTGTGAATTAAAACAAACAAATAACAAAGTACAGCACTGAAATAAATTTTTATATTCAAAATATGGTTAGATTTTGACTGCTGAGTGCATCTGTTTGAATGCCTATTTTAACAATAGGTTATGTCTAAAGGATTTTATTCTTTATTCATACTTATCTCCATAATGACATTTTCACACTTTGGAACATTAGCATATATTTTAAAATTGAATACTGTGTGCTTGGGCATTATCACATACCTCGTCCAAAATTAGTCTAAAGCTGTACAAATAGTTTTTGCACTACTGAAAAATTGCCCAAAAAGAGGTAAATAGCTGACTCTACATGGTAATCAGGGATGTTCTTGACTAAAGGGATGTTTTCAGAGATCATAACTCTACTGCAGTTAGAAGTAAAAGAAGCCTTGCCCTTTAGTTTCTCTTTACCACTCATGTGCCACAGAAATTATGTCACTAATTTCCAATTTTAAAGTTTAGGCTGAGTGACAGGACATTCAAAGACCTACTCATTAGTTCCCCTGGTGATTTAAATAATCCTGACACATCAGGGTGCATATAAAATATGTTATTGGGATCATAGAACACTGAAGACAAATAGCTATACAATTTCCTTATGCTGCCTTCATATTAGTTTTCAAAAAGACAAAACCTTAAAATAAATAATGCTAGAGACATTTAAGCAGGAAACACTTAGTATAGTTAGTAAATGCATTTGTTTTTCACCTTAGTACATTTTTATGAGACACTGAAAGGATTTTAAAAGCTTTTCTTTGAATAGGTGTCCCCATATAGCTGTCTGATAAAACCAGGATTTTGACAGGACCCCAAAATGCATCAACGCCCACAGATGCATATAGAAGCCATTATTAATATTGTTCAACTATTCAGATCAACAAAAATGGAGACAAAAGGGTCTAAGTCAAGACACAGTGCATGCACTTACAAGAAATTGTTTTGAGAGCAAATTATTGAGTGGATCTTGTGAGGACCACGAATTTTTTTGGGACTGCAGTGCCCATCTTGTTCAGGCAGCTGTACTGATTGACTGAACTAGGACCTCACTTGTAGCAGATATGTGCTGTCATCTCTGGTTAGCAATGTGGCTCAGCAGCTGCATGGTTTAGGCACCTGTTCAAACATGGGAAGTATTCCTGGAGGTTTCAGCAAGCTTTAGTGATTAGGAAGAGGGCAGCAATAGTCTGGGACAGAAACCCATTATTAAGGGGCAAATGGAAAATCTAGAATGGCTATCAAAGAAGTCTTTGTGTACTTCTGAAGAAAATAATTTTCTTATCTACGTCCAGTTAATTCAGTGGCAGCAGATCCAAGTTCATAAAAAAACATTAGTAAGACCTCCTATTAAACTTTCGTGATTTCTAAAAAATCCCAGTAAGAATGATCTCATCTCTTTTGGAATACTTGTACTGGTTTACATAGTTTTCTGATCTTTCTTTTTTTGAAAGTTAATATTGTATTTCTAATATAAATTATAATTTGAGCATTTAGTGTTTATATATATGTATAAATATATACATTATATATATAATCCATTTTCTTTCATTTATAAAATTGAAAATCTGCCCCTTAAGCCATTAAGCTTCTGTAAAAATGCAAGAAACTGCTTCCAGAAAACTCCTTTGTATCCTTAGTCATCAAGCTTTCTTCCATTATTCTTTCTTCTAGGGTGTCTCATCACTTGACGTTTCAGACAGTATTGCTGCCCTAAGTCAAATACAAACATACAAATAATATGAAGGATAAATTTTCCATTTTATGTTTTACTTGAGAAATAAATTCTAACATCTCATCTTCATCTTAGATGAAGCAATCTGTGTATTTTAGATTTTAATTAAATTCCAATACCTCTGAAACAGTTTACAATTCAGATGGAGTCTTCTGGCTAAATATCCACATGTTGTAGGCTAGTTGGCTTGGTACATTTATTCCTGATTCTGTGCACCATACAACAACCCAGGGGTTAATCTGCCTTGTCAAGGAGTTGGACATACCTTTTTCTTTATGTGAGGGATGGATGTACCCCAGCAGCCTGCACTGTGGGCAAATTTATAGCCAGCGACAGCAACAGCAGCCCTGTACTGTTTGCTCCTTAACCTTACAAGCAGTGGTGAGCACAGGTTGTTTTGTGACTAAACAGTTTGTGATGTTGGTGGTGAAGGTCAACCTCTGCTCGTCAGAGCAACGTCACTGATTTAAGCACTACCCTTCATTAATTGCTGGACTCCTCTTGAGCTCACTGACAGCACACAACTCACTCAAGCTGCTTCCCCTGGGCCACCGTGTCCATTGGACCTGCAGAGGAAGATGCTGCATTTGCAGGCATGCAAATCTCTTGGGACCATGCTGTGGTGCATAGATGGCTGTGACAGTGTGACACTCCTCTGGGCCAGACACACTGCCATCCCTGCACCTTCTCTGTCAGTTTTAGCAAAGAAAAGCTCAGATCCACATAGATGTTTAGAAAAAAATAATACTTCAATAAACACAACATTTCTTTTTGCAGCCCAGGCTGCGCAGGCAAACTGCAGAAATTCACTCATGTATTGGAATTGGTCTGTCCCTTTTTATTCCTGTATAAGCATTATCCTTGCTGCCAAGGAAACCTGGTGCAGGAAAAGCAGTTTGGATAGCCTACACATGGCTCCTGTTGCTAAGGAAACATCTGATGATGTCTGTAGACCTCTGTGCAGAGCTCCTAAGTGCAGGTGTGCACTTGGAGGGCTGAGATCCACTTGGGTGAAGTGACTGTGGAGAAATCAGAATTGCTGTTTTTTCATTTAGTTTGATATCATGAAGGTCCTAAGCATTTAGTGTCTGAGATTGATTTTGCAAAATCATAGCCCTGAGAGTAATCTCGTGTATTCTGTTAGCACTGCTGCCTGCCCGTAATCATTTGTGCACAAAGCAAATAGCCAAGTAACTCCTGTACCTGCCATATCCAATTCCCTCACTCTCATGCTCATGTATTCTGAAGAGATACATATGAACTAGACATAAAGTTTGGAAATGCAAATGATGACTCTTCAAAAGGTTTTTGCACATCTGCCTAGCTAGTACACAAAAGCTTCCTAAGAACAGTGAAAATGATATGTATTGTTAAAACCACATGCTGGAAGGATATTAGAATAACTCTCAAGAGTCCCAGTGATATTTCAAACGCATCTATTTTTAGCTGAGCTTATATATGCAAAATCACATAACTAATCTGATGACATTTCCAGTCTCCCACAAGGACTGACACTTATCTGTTCATTATTTGACCTTCTTGTTCTTCTCATCAGATATGCATGGGTGCATTTGTAAGGGCCCAGAAAACACACTAAATGAGATGCTTAAAAAGGGCTTGGGGTTGTTCATGTACTCTGAGTGAGATGCAAGGCAGAAATATCAACAAGATATTCTGAAGAGGTCAAAAAACCAAAAAACTTTACTGGAAACTTCAAAAAATCATACAACTTTGGCAAAAGTTTAAAACACATTAAATATTTCTCAAAGCATTAACTTTGCCTATTCAAGTAAGTAGCCTCCAAGGCTGTCCAATTTTGAGTCAAAACTCCTAGAAGAGGGAATTAGAAAAGAGAAAGACAGAAAGACAGAAAAGAGATAGAAAAGAAATAGAAAAAAACAAGTCTTGTTCCAGCAGTGTTCAGCTGATAGAAATTCCAAGCAGAGGTAGGGTTAAGACGTGCTCACTCCACGTCCTGAGTTAAAATACCTTTTGGCTTGCCTGGGCCTTTCGCTGGTAGGAATTCCAGCCATCTGGCTATTCTGGGGCTAGAATGGGATTCCAGTGGTGCAGAGCATTGCCTTCAGTGTCCCAGGGTCTGGTGGCCATGGCAGGGCTGGGATACACCAAAGGCAAGGCCCCACCTTGCCCCTTTCCACCCCCACACCCAAAATGTATAGAGACAGCAATCCTTCCAGTCCCTCTTAGGATTCAGATATTTTACTATACTTGTATTTCTCTTACTCATCTCAGCTTATACTTCAAAGAAATTGTTCACCTTGTAACTTAGTCAATGTTCTCATACCAAGAGAGTAAAGATTCAAAACTAACTGCTTAAATGAATTATTTATCAGAAATAAATCAAACAAGGAAGGCAAGCAACAATTTCCTATGTGATATGCACAAAATTTTATAGGTCAATCCATTGTGCTTAGTAGACATGTTAAGTGTAACAGGAGCACAGATTCTTAAGCCATTCCTTTACATTATTTGCAATATATGAACACTGGGTGCATATATAGTGTCTTAGCCCCCTCTCTACCTCAGCCTTTGAGACCCTCAGTACAAATACTCACAGGTGTACAGGACACGTTGCTCTACATCTTGTGGGTCTGGCCAAATAAAAAGCAGATGCATCAATTATTGACTCATATGGAGAGTTTTATGAGCTTAGGGGTTATATTGACAGGAAAATAGGAAGCAGCTGCAGGAAGTGAACTGAAAGACCAACCTTTACCTTTCTTATTAAAAATGTAGTTAAGGTTGCAATAGTAGAGTGTTGTTATTCTTTATTACATTTCCAGATACCAAATTTCCATTTCCAACACTGCATCATGAATGGTGAAAATAATCAATTTCATGTACATGTTCAGCATCTCTCTGCCTGCCCAGCAAAAGTCTTGAGGTTCCACGACCTGCACACATGAGCTAACCACAGGGCAGGATCTCATTCAATTTTCTGTTGTACCACCCAAAACTATAAACATACACTTACCATAGAGACCAGGTAGACTCCTGGGAAAGCTGCTGTCATCTCTACCTTCAAAAATCACTCACTGACTCACTGTGAGTCTCATGGGGGAGACTTTTATTCAGTTAGTCTTTGATTTCTAATTAGTCAGCACTGTGAAATCATAGCAGTGCCGCTCTTTCTAACCCCGGTGACCTGAGAGGTCCCAAAAATGCAGTTTCCCACAGTTGTGAATTCATAAGTTTGGAATCTGGCTGGAATTTATAAACAATGAAAATTAAATACTCTTTTTGCTATGGTTCAATGATTTCTAACACATGGATAAATTTCCCTGTGTTTCTTTAATGGTTTATCCCAACATTTCTTGTTTTCATGAATTAGCATAAATGGTCATCCTACTCATCTACAAAAAATGGTTTTTAGTTTTCATGCACACATCCAAAATAAGACTTCATTTCCAATATGAAACTAGGAGGTGTTGCTTCAACAGCTGTCAAGAAAAACAGAATTACAACTCAGGAATATTAAAACAGATGTTTCAGAACTCCCCTGGTTAAAGGTAAATGATAGTTAGCTAAAATTATGATTAGTTATGCACAGTTTATGTTAGAACATGATTAGCAGGCAGTAAAAAGAGGTCCTGTAATGGCAATGGGGAAGTGTTTTTCTCTGACAAAGCCAAACTACCATTCTGAGTGGGAAAGAAAGAGATGTTACTGTGGTTGAAATGGAAACAAAAATGAGAAAAATATTTGACTAGCTCACAGTTATTTTCTTCACATGATTTTAAATTTATTTACTATTTGAATTTTCAGGGACTTTAAGAGTATTTGCATTGAAGCACTGGTAAATGTGAAGCTGCTTTTATACAAAATTCAGTTTACCCATCTTGAAAAATGTCCTGAAAGTGTAGATGAAACACACATTAACAGAGTGAAAGCTACAGAGAGAAGCACATATCTCAGAGCCGGGTGATCAAGGATCCCTCTCTTAGCAAAGAATAATCTTGTCGCACAAATATGAGGTTACTTAAATTTTCTTCAGTGATCATGTCCCATTGATACAGATATAGTGCAGATCACATCTTTGCAGTTCTCAGAATGGATGAGGTTGGAAGGAGACTCTGGAGCTCATCTGGACTTGGCACCCGACCATGTCTAGATGGTTTCTAAATATCTCCAAGGGGGAGATTCCAAAACATATGGATGAGGTTGGAAGGAGACTCTGGAGCTCATCTGGACTTGGCACCCGACCATGTCTAGATGGTTTCTAAATATCTCCAAGGGGGAGATTCCAAAACATCTGTGGGTAAGCTGTGCCAGCTTTTGATCAGCCTCAAAATAAAAAAGTAACAGACAGAGCTTTCTTACTTAAGTACCTTTTGTAATAACTCCATGCAACAAAGCAGACTGGGGTCCATCTGAAGAGAAGCAGCTTTGCAGAGAAAGACCTGAGGATACTTGCAGAAGCTTGAATCAAAATAGTTTTTTTCCTTTTTCCTGCAAGGACTCATTTTCACTGCAAACCAACAGAAAACCTAAGTGAGGCGTATTTCAGTCAGATTTTTTCATTCTCAATTACTTTTGCATTTGAAAACACTTAAATGTGTATGAAATCTGTGGAAAATGTTAAATTTTTGATTCATTTTTATTTAGTTTTTATGGGCTGTTGACAAGCTTTTGTCCACTCCTATGAAGCAGAGGGAAGTATGACTCTTGTGCTGAAACTTTAAGGATTGCAGCAGTCAGAGCAGGCAGTAGAAAAAACCTACTGGGAATTAGGTGATAAGAATGAAAAAGCTAAGAATACCAACTCTGGTTATGTTTAGAAAAGTGCAGACCTATCTTCCTGTCAAGTTTCCTGAAAGGTGTATCAGTGTTTGCACATATAAGATATAAGGTTTCATACATCTCTTCAGGGACAATAATGATAAGAGGTACAGAATAAAAGACAATGCATTCTCTTGACTTTTGTCTCCATTTATGTCTATTTCTTTAAACTTTTTGCTTTGAGATTTCATCTACCATGAGTGAGAGTTAGTCCTACAGTTAGTTCTACTTGTGAAATTTGCCTTATGTCAGCACTTCTGTTTGAGAACACATTTCAAAACTGCACCCAGCTGGTTTTACTTGGAGGATTTGACTTCCCTCCCACTGGCATATAACCACCAATTCAGATACAATGACTATGCAGCTACCCTATTTTCTGTACCACTATAAGTTGTCCTTAAGTAGCAATCCAAGCATCCTTGACAGAGGTCACAGTTTAGACACCTATTTTCAAGGGATCACAGTGCTGGGAAACATCCTCTCTTTTTACAAACCCTCAGCATTTCCTAAGTGAACTCTGTCTTTGCAGATGCACAGCTCTGAACAGTGAGATGATGACAACCAACTTACGGCAATGTTTCCTGGAGAGGAGGATGTGATCAAAACTTATTTATTTCACTAACTCATGATTGTCCCTCTGTACTGGACTTTGCCTTGACTTGCTGTCAGACACCCATCCAGTTAGTATATCCCTCTCACTGCTCAACAGGATAAAGAGAAGAAAATAAGATAAAAAATCTGTGGTTTGAGATAAAGACAGAGAGATCACTTAGTAATTACTATCATGGGCAAAACAGACTCAACTTGGGGAAGATTAATTTAATTTATTGCCAATTAAAACCAGTGTAGGATAGTAAAAAGCAAATATAAACTCAAAATCTTCCCCCTAACCCCCAATTTTTCCCAGGCTCAAATTCAGTCCTTTGTTCCTTAACTCTTCCACACACTATGCAGAACTGGCACAGTGGGATGAGGAAGGGGATTTGGAAGTGGTCCCAGCACTTCCTCTCTGCTATTTTTTAATTCTCATATTTTTCCCCTACTGCAGTGTGAGATTCTTCCCACTTTAGACAGTCCTTCACATATTGCTCTAGTGTGTGTTCCCCATGAGTCACAGATCATGACAGAAAACCTGTTTCTTTGTGGGCTCCTCTCCTTCTCCTTCTCCTTCTCTTTCTCTCACCTTGGTACTCGCAGGGTTCTTTCTCTCATATTTTTCTCACTCCTCTCTCACAGCTGCTGTGCAGGGTTTTTACCCTTTCTGAAATATTTTCTTGCAGCAGTGTCACCAGCTGCACTGATGGGCTTAGTGTGTCCTGTGGTGGCTCAGACGGAGTGGGCTGGCACTGGCTGTGACCAATGGGGCCCTGGTCTATTCCCAGCCCTGCAATGCCCCAGCTAACAAAACCTTGCCACATAAGGCAAATTCTCCATGACAGTCTCTCTGCTCTTACAGATAGGTTCCATCTTCACGTCACTTGACTTAAGCCCTCCCTTCTCACCCCATTTTCACAAACATGGGAATGTACACAGAGTCAAAAGCTCCCTACTGGAAGCTTCTGGACTACAGTGAAGCATATCTAGCACACATATTAACTTTATTAATACCTTTATGAAATTCTTTTAGATGGTTGCATATAATTTCAGAAACTTGTCCAGCATCTTTTCATTAACTTCTTGCATCATCCATATTTTTGAAGCGTTCTCAGTTTCAGCGATGAAAAATGATAAACTTGATATGAGAATCTTGGCTGACAGAGGAGAATCAAAACCCATGCCTGTCACAATGTGAGAATTCTGCCCGTTTATCATCCACAGTTTGGATAAGGAGGCAGGTGATGGAAGATTGGCAAGTGACATTAAGTTATGAAATAAATAAAAAAACTTCAATTTGAAAGAGTCAGAACCAGAAGGAAGAGTTTTTCTCTTGCATATTATCTGTGGGACTCTAAGAGTAGCAGAGTGAAAACCCCAATGTTATTCTTGAAACAAAAAAGTGATGATGAATCCAGCTGCAGGGAAGGCTTTGATCTAGTTCACACCTTAGTGGATATGAGGAATTTTAAGTCTAAGTTACAAACCAGCCAGAGCCCCAGCTCTATTAGTTGCAGTGGCTATAAAGCTAGCTGCTTTTCTCTGTGATGCAGATTCTGTGACTCTAAGTTTCACATTCTTCTTTATTCCAGAAAGCAGATCCTTTATAATCAAAGGCTATCTAAATTACAATAATGAGAAATATATTTCAACCAAGAATGATAGAAAATGTTCCCAAGAATATCAGTTTTGTGGCAACACGCTAGAGAAAAAAAGAGAGTTTCTGTTGGTGTCCATTGTGGAAGAGTTGTGCAAGCCCTGAATCAGGGGTCACACAGGAAGATTGCAAGGAAAACATCTGTGTCCCCAGTTCATACTACTACTTCCCAAAGCACTCCTAGGATGTAATGTAATTTTTTGGTATGTTTCATAGTCTTTTAAAAATATCTGCATTGCAATATCAGTAATCTGTTAGGTAGGTCAATCAATGAGATAAAATGAAACAGAAGCATTGTTACAAAATAGGCACTGTCTGGCATTTTGCCCTTTCTAAAATATGGTTTTCCAGACACACCACCAGCCTGGCTGACAGGTTCAACTGTGTCCTGGAGTGGGTCTTTTAGGAGACATCTGCTCTTGGCCAAATCTGTCAAGTGATGGATTACAAGAATGGAAACAGAAGATGGGCATATCAAGCTTCATTTCTTTTTTAGCTTTTCTTCTTTCTAAAAACTTCCTGAATGCATTTGTGCATTCAGGATTGTGAAAACTAAAAATGAAAGAGTTGCTTTAGGTACTTAAAATTCCAGCATGTGGAACCTCAGTACTTTTTAAAGCCAAATGATAAAAGTAGGATGACAAAATCCTAATTATTTTTCTTGTCTAGTTATGAATAAAACAAGATTTCAGATAATGACCTCACTCAAAATGTAAGATTTAGTTGAGTGGCTTTGTTTTGAAGTCTTTGTTTAAATTAATTTCTGAAACTTGTTTTTCTTATTTTAGTGTCAGCTTATCATTACACAAAACTCAGGAAGAAATTTTCCATGAAGAATAAACTAGTCAGAGAAATGACAAGCACATGCTTGTACAGTCTGTCAGCATTTATGTTTGAAGTGAATAGATAGAAGCAGTAAATATCACCTGCAAAATCATAGTTACAGAACTAAATAATGTTCCTAATTGGTGCAACTAGATTGCAACTAGATCCTGAAAATATGTTTTTACAGGTTTTCCTTTCTATTTCTAATGCTGGATATCTGCCAAAATATGCTATGCTGAAAAATCAGCCTCCTCAATTTTCATCTGAAAATTCCAGTAATAGCCACATTAGTATTACCGCTGAAATAGAAGTTGATATAAAACACCTGTTTATAATCTTTGTTTAGATTTTCATCATCATCATCATCATCACAATATAATTTCTCTAAATAGATTAAGAAGGAGAGCCTTTTGCAGTTTCTGCACTCACAGTGAGTAAAATGCTTTTGAAAATACAGCACAGTCAGTTACAACACTGCTTTTCCTTTGGGGCTCTATTCTCACATTCCTGTTCTCCCCATTTCACATATATGGCATGGCCTCATAAAGATTTTCACAGTTTCCTGATGTACTTTTGCATAATCTACGACACACTTTACAGGCTGGTTGAAACAATCCACATTTTGCTTTCTGGTGAAGTTACCACATCATGTTACAGGGAAATCAAGGCAGAGAACGACTGTTGGAAGGGCCTGCTCAGGAGAACTAGAAAAGGGATCAGGAACGAGTGATAGCAGGAGTTGATGAAATAGCAGCTGCTGCTGTCTGGAGACACACAGAGTAGAAAGGAAGGATGATGGACATGACCTGGAGCATGGATAAATATGCAGATTTTACTTCAGGTACTGTAATGTGAAAAGGTTTTTATGTTACTGGGCTCACAACTTTGTGAGAAAAAGTTTTTCTTTACTGTTCTGCTGCTTATGCAATAGGAAGACATCACCCCGTCTTTGCTTATCCCAGTACCTAAGGATCTTGCTGGGCCAGAAGCACTGAACTATTTCTGTTCTGTGTATCTCCAGTGCTGTGAAGTGAATGTTTCTGTAAGATAAGTCACCTGCAGCTATCAGTGGTAACACGCTGCAGAGAGCAAGCAGCCAAGACAAGACAGCAGCACCCAGTTAGCCCAAATCCCACCCACACCCTTGCTCAGTGCTAATGCAACCATGATATTTGTGCCACACCACTCCTGGATTACTACAGATGCCAAGGCAGCACTTTTAGTGGAGACCATGGAGACCATGCCATGAGATGTTAAGGATATGTGTACACAACAAATTAAACATAGTCAAAACAGATTCCAGTACTAAAAAAATAATAGCTAACTGCCTCTTAGAACTAGCTCCTCATCTGCTCTAACTCTTAGCTATTTCCAGGTATTGTCTGAGAAACCTGAGAGGGCTTCATGGAAATGGGTCTTTGCTGCAATGCAGGACTCCAGTAATTTAGCTGGAATTCTGCATGACAATAAAGTATCAGCACTGCAGTTGCAGTGGGAGTGTTGGGACCAAGACGAGACTAAAAGTGAGATGTGAAAAGAGATTATAGAGAGCTATTGTTGATGAGGATTTTTTTAAAGAAAAAGGTCCCACTACCAGTACCTGTGAAATAATGGTTCGAGCAGGACTTTTGGTGCAGCCCAAATTCCAGTCAACATGTGTAACTTTGATAATTTTTATTTTTTTAAAGAAAATAGGAAGTCCAAAATCACATACGGGCTTCTAACTTGATCATGGGAAATTCCTTTGTGGACCTTTAAAGTCTTTTATTGTTCTGCAATATTCACTCACTGTTGCAGAGAACTTGTCTTGAACTTTAATATATTAGGATCTAGAGGTTAAATTTACTTAATGTATTCCATTTTCCAATCATCCCTTCAATTAAACACTAATCATGGGGATGAAAAAAAAATAGGGCTGGAGAAATGACAAATCTACTTTCAAGTATAGTTAGTGGTGCAAATGTTCAGCTTTTGCTGAAGAAAAAGTACTTATAATGTTAAACAAACTATGGTGCTGATAAATCTAATAATTTATGATAATGATTAAAAAAAAAAAACAGGATGCAGATACACCTTAGGAAAGAAGATTTTTCACTTAAAAGTGGACACCACATTTTAAATTACATTTTGAGCCTACACTTTGAGCTACATTTTGAATTGATCATGAATTAAGGATGATCAGAAGCTGATGGAGTTAACTTCTTACATTTAAATAAATTAGATTTAGTAAAAAAAAAAAAAATCTCTTTCATAGTCAAAACCCCAAAACTGGCTCAAGAAAAAGAAGCATAAATATTCAGTAGTAAAGATCAACACTGTGATTACCTTTGGATCTAGAAATCATGGGTTTTTAAGGTATAAAATCAAGTTTTTGTTTATAACAATGAGATCACTTGCATACAACAATATAGCTTCTATTATGCTGCTTCCAGCTGAAAGTGACTCCTGAGCACTTAAAGGAAAAATGTGTATATATATATGTTGCAGAGCAGATCCTGTAGAAGGCAGTATCTCAAAAAAAGCCATAAAGGTAAATAAAAGCCCAAAAGGATTGGAACAAAAGGCCTGAAAAGAAAATTACACAAGGCTAGGTACCCAAAAAAGGCCTAAAGCAGAAGATCACTTTGGAAGGGCTTAACTTTCTTCATGGACTGGCAAAGGTATTTCAACTCCAGTTGCCTGCTGTCCATCCACTACTAACAATTAATTAAATTTTGATGAAATCATATGTTTTTTAAAGACCTCAGTTTCTTAAAAATGCAACCAAAAAAATTTAAGCATCATTTCGACACTGATAAACACAGAAAATTCACACACACTCCACCCCTAATCCCTTCACTACAGCTGCAAGTAAAATTCCTAACAATGATTTTGCCCTCTAGCATTGTTCAGTCCATGTTTTGCCCATTACCTTTCCCAATTACTATTCTTATATTCAATTCCAAAGAGTTCCCTATTGTGCAACACAAAGAACTGTGGTGGGTTGACCCTGGCAAGGGCTCATCAAGCTGCTCTGTCGCTCCCCTTCCATCAAAAAAATGGAGGGGAAATTAAGACCCAAAAACTCATGGGTCAAGACTGGGACAGGGAGGTCACTCAGTAATAACCATCACAGGAAAAACAGACTCAACTTGGTGAAATTTATTTAGTTGATTGCCAATCAAAAAGAACAGGATAATGAGAAACGAGAATAATTGTAAAATATCTTCCCTCCTCCTCTTGCATTGTCCCAAGTTCAACTTCATTCCCAATTTTTCTACCTTCTCCATGCGAGAAGTGCAGAGGGACAGAGAATGGGGATTGTGGTCAGTTTGTAACACCTTGTGTCTTCTCTTCTTCTTCCTCGTCCCACTTTCCCCTCATTTCATGGGAGACAAGCCTATGAAATCCAGTGTGAGTGCTTCCCACAGGATGCAGTTCTTCATGAACTGCTCCAGCATGGGTCCCTTCCACAGGGTGCAATTCTTCAGGAACAGCTGCTCCAGCATGGACTCCCCCTCTCCACTGGTCAATAGGTCCTGCCAGGTGTCTTGTCTAGTGCAAGCTTCCACAAGCTGCAGTTTCTTTTAAGACAGATCTACATGCACTGGTCTGGTAAGAGATCTTCCATGGACTACAGAGGCGCAGCTGCCTCACCATGGCTGACGCCACAGTCTGCAGGGGAGTCTCTGCACTGGTGCCTCCTTCTCCTTTGGTGGAGTTCTTTTATTCACATTTTCTATCTCCTCTCTTCCAGAATTTTTCATCCTTTCTTAAATATATTATCGCATGCAAGGTTCTGCCAACACTGCTGATGGACTCGGCCCTGGCCAGCAGCGAGTTTGTCTTGGAGCCTCTGGTGCCTTCTCTCAGGAGCCACCCCTGCAGCACCTCCCACCAAAACCTTGCCACATAAGTGCAACTCAGTCACAGCAGTGCTTGCTGCACATCTAAGGACAAGGTAAATCAAGGTAAGGAATAGCTTTAAAATATGCAACTTGTCTGGGGACCATTAGTAAGTTTACATATGAATTTAGAGAAAGGAGTCTCTTAGGAGTCCAAAAGTGAGGCTCTTTCCTCAAGTGTAATGCAAAGCACTTAATGCAGCTAGTTTTAAACAGAACATCATACATTTATAGTAGTCTGTTTAGTTTGTCTATGACACAGAGTTGAACTTGGTGACTCAGAAGTTACTGTGAAATTTCTGTGCTTTTATATCTGCCGATGGCAATAGGCTAATGATAAAATCTGAGTTCAAAGCATTATCAGCAGTATGCTTTCACTAGAAAACAAAAGGAGAGGATTTCATTCATATTCATCTTTCTAAAGAAGAAAGCTCTGCTTTGCACAGCTAAATCAACATTTTAAAAATAAACTAAATATCTACCTACTGAAGACAAGATATTTCTAGAGATTCTTCTTAATAGGCATTTTAATTAAATTTCAGCACCCACATCATATCAGTGCTCACAAGGGAGCCTGATGTACAAAAGAAAGAGGTTGCTGTCCATCATCCAGTCATCTTCACTGTTTAAATATGTGTGAAAGCTTAAATGGTTCTTAACAAAAAGAACGTGAAATTTGCAAGTATACATTTGCATGTAGTACTGGAGAGGAAGAAATTTCTTCCATGATGCATTTGAGGTGTCAGGATGCTGCTATTCCTTTTTCACTAATCCATCATTGATTATGCTGAAATTTATTTTTAATCATAAGTTTTTCTTTTGGATCATGAGCCACGTTCATGTCTCTCTTTCTCTTATTTTCTAAGGATGATCACATTCACCAGAAGAGTATAAATTTATGGTATGGCCCTCTCCCATGACTCTGGCCTTTCCTACTATTATTTTCAACATGAAAAATGTCTTGCTTTTCCTCAGAACAAAAATATATTGCATAAGCTCAAGTAATTTGGACACAAAGAAAATTACCAGGTTCCAAAGGATCATCTCTGATAAAATATTTAATCTTGCTATTTTTGATAGAAGCTAATTTTGCTGAAGCTGTGAGTGAGAATAATTACAAGACTTTGGAATAAAGACGGTTTCGAACAGAAATGCTCATCAAAATAAAAAAAAGGAAAAGAAACTAAAAGGAAGATGATGAATTTGATGCACTGAACATTAAATATCATAGCATCATAGAATCCTTTAGGTTGGAAAAACCTTTAAAAACCTCAAGTCCAACTGTTAACCCAGCACTTTCAAGTGAGTATTCATTGCACAAAACCTTTGATTTTGTTTTTCTGTCTTCTTTTTTTTCTAAAAAAGTGAATTGGTATTTTATTTTCTTCAACAAATCCATCTTTAGAAAGTCCTGACATGATGAAGTGGGCCTTAAGTGCTAAACTCCCGATCTATAGCTTTTCATAGCAAAGAATGTACAATTCTAAGGGCAGCTGAGAGAAAGAGGGAATTCTGTCTTATTGTAATTCATATTTACACTGTCTTGATTATATCCTAAAAAAAATACAAATCTGAATTTAAAAAAAATAGTGTCGATAACTATGACATTAATTATATGGTTATATGCTTAGCCAAGGTAAAATAATGTAGCCTTCAGTTCACAGAATATGAGAATGTGACAAACTGTTCATTAAAAAAAGTCCATCTCAGACTCTTTATTCATTGGTCAGAAAAATCTGTAAATAAAGTGTTGCTCAATGCAACAAATTTGCACCTTGTGCTATCCTGTGTTTGAAGTATAATTTATGTAGGCTGGAAAAAAAATTATAATTAAAACTTTTATCTGTCTTGCAGAATATGTATTCCCACTTTGTAATTTTTTTTGTCACAAGCAAAAGCTCACAAGGCTCATAAATTAGACCCTTTGAAACTGAGGATATGGAGTTAAGAAACATTTGAGTTTAGGATGTATTTAAGAGAGCCTGTAGAAAGAAAGTCAGACAAAAGACAGCAAAATAGACACAAGGCAGTCACTAGGCCCACATGCAATCTGGAAATTGGGACCATTTTCAGTCACTCATATCTTTGCTCTTCCTTGCTGGCACAGCCACAGCGCAAAGCCGTGGGCACAAAGCCCCAAGCCAAACACCAGCTTGGAGACAAATGGCACCCCAAGCTTGTACAACACTTTTGGGTGCTACAGTTCCAGATAAGAAAGAATGAAGTAGAAGTCTGGTATAATGCTGATGTTTACCGTGCAGAGGTCTATCTTGGAAGTAATACCCTCATGTTGGCAGTAGAGAGAAGTCAGTCCTAGCAGGGCGTTGTTAACCTCTTCCTCAAGCTGACATTTGAAATAGACGAGGTGAATCACTTCTAAGGAATGCCCATTTTTCTTAAGTATGGGATATTGATGACAGAATAGTCCCATGTGTAGATCTCTGCAACTAAAATAGGAGAAATAAATCACAGTTATGACACATTATTGTATGTCATACGCACAGTATGATATAGGAATGATAGGTATTCTCTGAAGCCTAAAAATCCAAGTTGGCATCTTACATATAATTTAACTATTAATATAATATCTAGATTATATTAATTATACTATGTATTATATGTATTACTATATATAATATATTAGTATATATTATTTATACCATATAATAAACCTACTTATATATCTTCATCTCTACATACCTGATATAGATGTCTCTATATCATCAGCACATAAGATACATAGAAGACTCTACCTCCATAGTTTAACTTGTTGAAAGACACATTTAAGGGATTCACTAGTTATCCAAAATTAGAGGCAAAGAACTTCGGTTATCTAACCAAAGAAGTAGGTCAATATATTCTTTAAATTAGAATGAGAAAATAAACCATAGTGAGACCAGCCAAGTGGAATAAACCTGATGTTCCTTACAGTTTCATAAATTATGGAAATTAAGGAAAGACCAGAGAATGACTGAAAAATTACAGCTCGCTCCAAGAGATATCAATCGTTGTCATTTCTCACACACAAAGCATAACACAGTCTCCTTTTTGGGCTTCAAATTAGGGAAATGAATCTATATATATGAATTTTGAATAGATTAAAATAGTGTGATGAATAACCCTATTTCTCTGGCTAAGAAAAGGAAAGTCTTTACAAAATGCTCTTCATTACTTTTATCAGTCCAATTCTGCTTGCCTTTCTGATGGCAGCTGAAGGTCAGTTTCATGGCTTTCAAAGATTCACCAGTAATGACCTAGAACCAAACTAAGCATCACACCATTAGCAGTCATTCAGCAGACAATGAGCAGGTGGAAGATGATTTAATGGTTCAGACTCAGATCCTATAAAATGATCCTTAATTTCCCCTGAACGGCCTGAAAATGGCCTGTAGAAGTGTTTGGAAAGAGATTAGGGAGGATAGAAACTTGCAAGATACCACCTTACTCACACATGAAGAGAATTATGTAAAGGCATTCCAAGAGTTTGGGAAGATAGGCTGCCAAGTTTAGACCTAGAGTCAAAACAGAGGCTCAGAAATATGATGTACAGTTCCAGAATAAGACTAACTTTACTGTCCATCTGTGACTGAATCAACTTTAATAAATTTGCATTGAAATATTCTCAAGCATATTTAATTTACTCCTGTGGCTATAGCCTTTGACTGTATCTGGATAAGTCTCTTCATTCTCTGTACTTCATTTTTTTGGATGTCAATGCCTTACTCAGAAACTGCAGAGATGTTGTCTCATACATAAGCCTTCACATAACGGCAAACCTGCGACACATACCTGGATAAATACAGTGATCACTGAAATAAATTTGTAAATTATTTCATAACCTATACATTATTATGTGAAGAACTTGGAAAAAATGTAGAAGTGGCCAATTTAGAGTAATGCTGTTCTAACTTGTAAAATGTGAAACATCATAGTGCATGTTTTCTTCAGAAAGGATTTTTTTTTGAAGGAAAAGGGCCTGGAAAAATAACACTTTCTGTTACTCTTAACCCACTTCTTAAAAAAAGAAAGAGTAAAAATCTGATCTGAGGGGTACATGGATTCTCATGTACCCACCTTTTCAAGATAATTAGATTTTTCTCTTTTAAATCAAAATATAACCCCTAAAAGATTTAAAACAAACAAACAAAAACTTTTCAAAAGATTTTGCAGAAGACTAACAACTTGCTGTAGTCATAATTAAAAGGGGTCAGCAGGTAAAAGTAGCTGCTGTGTTCTGCAGTTTTGATGGTGTTATTGCAGAAGAAAAAACTGAGGTGTAATATTTATACTGTGTGCCATGCTTTTTTTGGGAAAGTATAAATTTCAGTATAAATTTCTGTATAAATTTCAGATTTATACATTGGAGAAAGCAGCTGATGCATAGCTGTGATTGACCAACACACCTCCCCAGTGGAGGAATGTACAGAGATGAGGCAAAAACCTCAATGAGCTCAGGTAAAAAAGCATCATAAGGAAAGCTAAGCTTGTCTCAACACCAGGGAAAATGAAGGGCAATGTTTTTAGATAAGACAGCTGCACTGTTGAATCACCAGGTTCCCTGAGATAATTAACAGACAATTATGTCTTCCTGAGCTACCCAGACCAGTGTGCCAGGGCTGGGAGAACATACACATGCCTCAGCCCAACACAAAGTATAAAATCTGGTCAGCTACTAGGACAGAATTGGAAGGCAGCTCAATCTGGCTTTAATCCATGCATGGATCCTTTCCTAGGGGCTGGGGATGCTCAGCATCCTGACAGTGAGCACACAGAGACCGGTAATGAGGAACAGAGTTGTTCTGTGATTCAATGAGCATGCAAGTGCTGTATCATTCTTCTCTTATGAATTCACTACATTGCTGCAGCACTCTGTTAAATCAAAACCACAAATACACCACATGAATAGATTTGATGATAAACACTGAACCCTCCTCCTGGTCAGAGACTACTGAACTCTGACAGGAATAAATGTGGAAATGCTTCTCTCAAGGTAGAATCAAGAAAAAAAGTTCAATCTGTTGTTGAAGTGGGTCAAATGAAATTTCAAATAAAATGGTCAGAATTGAGAACTTAAAGAAAGGAAGGCATAAGAAATATACAGTGCAGGCCTGGTTCTCATCCCAAATTTTAAGCCACAAAATAGATCAAGCCTCTCCCTGAACTCCAGGAACATTCCCATGCTCCAATCTTTCATTGCTTAGCTGTAAACTGGTAGGGTTACTCTTGAACAGAGTCACTCCTAGAAATGTAGACTAATAATATGATCCTATTAAAATATCCCATGGCAAATTTGTCAATAATGCTATTAGAGGAAAAAAAACCCAAAAAAAGATGAAAAATAAAAATTAAAAAAAAAAAACAAGAAAAAAGGAAATAAATATAGAAAAACAGATAGGGACACAATTCATACTCAGCTCTGCAAATCAATGTGATAACATGGACCCCAGTTTAAAAAAAAATTGTTTTCAAAGTAGAAAGAACATGCTTACAAGGACAGTTTAGAGTGAATTGTTGGAGAAAATCAGTCACTGGGCAATTAGTTTCTAAGTTTCTTCACCTTCTTAGGTGTACACATTTTTAATATAGATTAAGAGTTTTTTTCTCTTAGGGGTGTCAGGTCTGGTTTTACTGCAGTGGTTTTTAATAAAGAACTTATTAGTCACTTCCCATTTTCAATCACTTCCCTTTGTAAAATTGCAAAGCAAAAGCAAAAATAAACTTGAAGTTCTTTCATTCACAGTCTTGGACACCAAAGCTGGTGTATAAAGCTAGCTGAATTTATTGCATGTAGCACATCTCTTCCCACACTTCAGTGAGTGAGCAAGCCACAGTAGAAACAGGGTGACTCATTAGTGAAAGCAGCAAACTGAAGCACATTTTGACCAGATGAAATTAATGAGAGAGAAACCCAGAAAGTAAACCCAGAAGTAAAACTGTTCCAAACAGATAAAACCCTCGATTTTCTGATTTTTGGTCATCATGATGTATGTCTCAAGGTGAATACATAAAGCAGTAGATAACAGTTTACATTCCACACTACAGTGCGTGGAGTGGGATTCAGGCACACAAATACATGTGTCTACTGTCATTTAGGCACTGTGGGGGGAGCCTGGCAACTCCCACCTGAAACTGGAGAAAGTTGTAAGCTGTCTGTAAATACCTGTCATCTTTGAGGTTTCTTAAATCAAAGAGGACATCCGAACCAGCACCAAATGCCTACAGGACCAGTCAGGCTAGTCCTTACCTTCTTTGCTGAAGTACCTCTGTTGGTGTGTCTCCCTGTGTGTACATGCCCACAAATATGCAGCAAAGTGCCAGCTGAGTCCAGAACAAGGCTCTCTTTAGGCTGTTGCACCACTCACACCTTCTGTAAGTCTGGAGTTCTCCCATGGCAATTAATACACAAAGGCTTTTTTAAAGTTGCATAGTAAACACTTTAGGGCAAGAATATTCTCTTTCTATACTTTATAGATGACCTGGTGTTCTAAAGGGGCTGACAGGTTCTTCCAGAGAAGTGTCAAGCACCATCTGTTTTCACAGACAACCACAGTCACCACTTCCCTGTTGTTGAAATATTGTCAATCAATTTGCTAAGGTCTAAGATTTTTAATAGCACTGGATTATTTAAAGATTTGCAATTTCTTCTCTGCCAGAAAGCTTTTTTTTTTTTTCTTTTTAAACAGATAACATTTCAGTAAGGAAAAATTCACTCCTCATTACTGGACATGTCTCATTACGGAACATAACTCCTTACTCAACAAAGATCACATTCTGAATGTGTGAATGCAGTGAATGTGTGCATCAAGTGGGAAGCATAAAGGGGCACTCGGCTCTGTGCCACAGGCGCTGCATTGTGTTGATAACAGCAGGGAGATGGCAATGACTAATCAAGGATGTCAGCTCCCTTCTCCTCTCTGCTGGGACTGAATTGGGCTCAGTCTTGCTGTTTTCTTCTGTCTCAGAGTGCTAGACAGTGTGCTTGGTTTGATGAGAGGGAGGAATTTAAAAAGCAAGGGAAGTTTCTTTTGGGAAGCAGGACTGCCCTTTCATAGAATAAGGAGAAACAGAGTCAAGACCTAATTTTGGACTATGAGGTCCTTTTCCTGAGGGGCAATCTCTGAATGAGCACATACAGACTTATATGTAAACTGTTAAGAATTTCAAATGCCTGCTACCTTCCTTTTAATAAAAACCCTGGCCCACAGTCATACAATCAAATAAGCATACAATGATTATAAACATATATTGATTTTATTTAGGAGGAATGATTTGTTCTTATTAGAGAGAAGCACTGTACAATAACTTGCATTTCTCTAAGGGTTGCTTTCTATAAAAAGCCAATTAAAAAAACCTAAATGTGGAATGCAGGTAACATTTAAACTGACACTGTTATTTTATTTCAGTAAACTACAGTCTCAACAGAAAAGAATTGTGTAATGATTATATTTTTCTACAGGTTGTGAGGAATGTTGAAAAATTTGTTTTGTACTGCAGTATACCTGCAGTACCCTGGATCACCCCTGTTGCATGGAGTTTATTTCAACTGTCTTTAGCCAGATAAGTGTTAGTCACCCAATTTAACCTTATTTCCTTGGATTGCTTGGAGCCAGATGGGCACCCACAAAAGACAGCTGAGCCAGCCTCAACTGTTCAGCATCTGTGGATGAATTGTACTCTGATCATGTCTTGTGAGTAATAAACAAGGCATGAATGGCTACTTTAGAATATATGTTTAAATTTTATGTAACTGAAGTTATGCTGTGAGAACCCCAGTCTGTGTCTCAATGTGACTCAGTTCTTTGTAGCACTTCAGCTTCATGATTTCATTCATGTTTGTATTGGGTTTGCCTGACAAGATTTTGGTAGTATGGAGTTTCACATGGGTGGCTTCTGAGAGAAGCTACCAGAAACTTCCTTCATGTCCACAGAGAGTGGCAGAGGAGTCCAAGACAGACCTGATGCTGGCCAATCAATCAGTCCATCAGAGACAGTGGTGTTTACTTATTTAAGTGGAGATTGGAAAAAAGGGGTAATGATGCCCTCACAGTGTTGCTCAAACAAAGTAACTAAAAATAGACCAACTTGACCAGCATCAGTAAATATGGGAATGGCTGACAGTTTGTTTATGAACAAATAGGAAAATGATTAATGCTTCAGGAAAACCCATTAGATCTTTTCCAAGTAGTTTGCTCTGTTAATGATCCCAGTTTGGTTAATGAAGGTAATGGATGGTGGTGTAACAAACCGTCACTTCTGTAATGATCATGACTCAGTATTGCTTGACATTTTGATTAAGAACTAAAATGATATGGTATGATATGAGGCACCAAGATTGTATTAAAAATAGACATAGCATATCTCAAAACTAATGGGAATCAGCCAGTGCGTTTCATAGGGACTACAAGGATCTACAGGAGTTGATTCTTAGCTGTATGAAATAAAAAGCTCTTTCATAAGCTTTATGGAACATCAGCTCTTCTGAACAACTTAGAATAAAGCCAAACAAAGCAAACTGATAAAGTATGCTGATGGTAGATATTATTGAAAAATAGTAAGTACGAAGGAGAGGATAGGTTCCCAATAAAAAAAAATGGATTGCTTCATCTGATGAGTGGAAGCAGACAACAAGCTTCTTTATTCCATTGGTGGAAGTATAATATCTGGAAAATAGGTGCTATTGAGAGAACAGGAGAACATCTGCTGGTTGGCAATGGAGACGACTATTCTATTGTCCCTAGAGAGGGCTCTGGAGAGGTGCAGGGGCAACAGCTGAACCTCTTACAGGATCTCTGTAAGACCAATATACAGTACCAAGCAGGATTTTTGTGACTACATTTCCTTTGTACTGACAGGGCTGTGACTGCCACCATATCCACATATACTGGTCACAATTCATGAGGTCTATTTAACAGTCTGGAAACTGAGAAATCAAAAGTCATGCTTTATAATGGCATCCTGGAAGCTGAAGCTATTTAGAATATCAAAAACTCTAGAGTGATAAAGTGATAAAGACTTCCCTTAAGTACCTATACTGAGAGTAAAACATGGAAAATGGGTACTTCAATCCAGTTGCCAAAGTTATAACTACATCCAACCCATACTGAAAATTAGAATATGATACTCATTTTTAAAAGTGAAAGTCATATAAAAATCTTGTGAAATGTCCCAGATGATGGTATACACAGCCAGTGTTTAATTCTAGAAACTCTTAGTTGAGTTTTTTAAGCAGCAGTGAATCAATAAAGTTGGACAATGGACTCAGGCACATTTATTCTCGAAAGTATTTTAAAATCTTCTTAGCATCCAACATTCAGTCACCTACCCAAGGTCATACAGATTGTGTGAAGAAGAATCAGAAACTATCTTGTGATCTGCAGTGCTCTCAATATACTCTTCCTTCTCATCATTTGGAGATCATTCTAATTCAGTGGTGTCCCCATTCCAAAAATTATGTATTTTGAAAATAAGTAACAGAAGTACAAATGTAATTGCTAAAGCTTTTGTTTCTGATTCATTTTCAAATCATGTTTAAGCGGATAAAACAGACTTCAATCCACATTGGGTTCCATGCATGATATGGTTAACTTAATTGAGGTGGGGTTGTAGAAGTCATTACTTGAAAATTAATTAGCTATACCTAACTTCAAAACCTTTAGTTTGCATGCTTTATGGCTCCAATTTTTGTTATAGACCCGCTAAGACATCCTGCCACGCAGACTATCCTATTTTATCCAGTACAGAGTCTACCTGAATTTTGTTGTGCAAACATTTCCCTGCCATAGCAACAGCTAACACCTCAGTCTCCAAAATGGTCCATGAAGCCAGGCCCAGAGCAGCACTCTTTATCTCTTATGTATACTTTTTTTTAGCTGTATTCTTGGCACTATGTCTTTATTTTAAATATAAGGGATAGTCATTCCTTGAAGGACAGCATGCCTTCATGTTTTTATTTGACTTGGACTCACACCCAGGCATATGACAAACATAAAATAAAAGAAAATTGCATGTAGAACTCAGAGTTTGAGATTTGGGCTAAACAGGATGGTAGGCAAGGTCCTTGTGGCATACCATGACATGCCCTATCAAACACATGGGCTTGGACAGATGGCTGGCACCACAGGAAACTGAGACAAGTGTGCAAAGACAATAAAATAAATGTAAAATTGAGCTTTAATGCTTTGTTTCCTCAAATCCACCTACACTTCAGATGCTCAAAAAATAAGGCCTCATACACCCTAATTATCTATTTGGCCAGATACAATCATCAATTTCACAGGATCTTTTTGGTACTTTTTTAACCTCAGTTTTACTCTTTTCATTTCTTTTAAAATGGGCCACTTTACCTAATTTAACTTGAATGAAAACTTGAAAGAAAACTTAAATAATCTGTTCTAGATGTTGAGAGTTTTTTGCTAACTTCCTAGCAAGTGGTAGTTAAAAAAGAAAAGACAGTGGTAAAAGAGAAGAGTGGGACAGAAACCTGTTTTTCAGGCATATATAAAATGCTCATCTGGTGTAGGTGGTAAAGGTGTAGGTGGCTGAAATCTGTTAGGTGTGTAGTAACCTAGCAAGAAAAGGTTACTCAGGGTCTTTTTTCATGTGGTGCAAACATAATTGCTCAGCATTTTAAAACATTACCTCAAAGCATCCCAAATATTTGTGAGTGTGGGTGTTTCCTTCCCCATGAAAGTGGGTTCAAATCAGAAGCATTCATCCACAGGCTTCCTGACAAGGAAGCTATAGACATGAGAATCCATGTGTTAGCCAGACTGCAAAACAAATCGTGCTCATTAGGGTGGGTCATGTGCAAAAAAAAAAGGTCCTTATTTTTCGCTATCCCAGACCCATCTACTGAGCAATTTTTTATTGTTGTCAGGAGGGCTTTCATAATTTAGGGCTTGTTTTTTGGAATTTCAATCTAGCACAACATAATCAAAACCTACTGGCCTCATTTGTTATATCTTCAATCTAAGCCATTACATTGCAAAAGCATTACAGAGATATAAAACTCTTTGGGATCTGGAGGCATTCTTTGCAGTGCAGGAGATTGGTTGTGAACATCCCAGAGCAGAGTTCACATCAGTCCATGTTGCTTGTCAGTGATGTTTCCTCTTAAGTGTATTAGTCAAAGCAATGCTTTCAAATGTTCCAAAAATACTCAGTTCAAACAGGGGCTGAGACTTTGCATCTAGAGCCATCACCTTTGACATTCCATGAGCTGTGTTACCCAAAGAGTGAGGCAGCCCTTCATTTGCCCAAGAGCACCTCTTTATAACCATATCTTCGGAAGCACAGCATGGTATGTCAACTAGTAGCTATTTTGTCCTTTCACAGACATTTCTATCTTGACAGGTAGCACTGGGGAAGGAGATTGAATATTTCTATCATGGAAGATGTTTTTTGGGGGGCTGATGGGTTTGGTGTTGTCTTGTTTTGCCAGCTAAGAAATAGGATAACAGAAGTATCGTATAGAGTGTGTCCTTTGCATCCACTCCTAAGGCACAGCTACTTGCAGGGCCCACATCCACTGCACACTTTTAACAGCTGAGAGCAGCAGCACTGAAAGAATTAGGGGAAAAAAACATTTACTTTCTCTGGGAAACCAAGTTTGAAGCAGTTCCAGGATCCCTTGCCCTTGGATGCTCTGATGTTAGGTGGGGCTGGGGCTTGGCCCCTCACTCAGATATATTTTTTTCATGCCTCAGTATTTTAAGGCTGTCAGTCCTGGAATAATCTGTAGCTATGCCAGTGTCAAAACCCTGTCATTCTGTCAGACTATTATAGGTTTAGGAACATACTGACTCCACAGTTTTAAAGCAATTAATTTTCATTTCCAAAGCAAACATGCCAAATGGCTTCACACAGACTAGAAACACTGAAAACACAAAGTTTTTTTTGTAGGGAAGTTCATTAAGGATCCAGATAAAAATACTTCCAACCTGACATGGTAGAAAGTAAACATTTCAGGCTCAAAGGACTAGATTTTTCTGTCAAAAACGATTTATTCTTTTTTTTCCTACTGTCTCTAACATTTTAAGTCATAAACATGCAATAAATTTGCAACTCTGATATGTCAGCTAGGAGCATTTCTGTAGAACAATCAGTTTCCTGGGATGTCTGTTTCAATGGAAAACATATAACTTGTAAGTAGATATTTAGAATAAGATTTGAATAGCTGAGGCCATAAAGTTCTAGCAGTTTTTAAAATTCTTGTATTTTTATCAGTTGTGTCTGTTTCCCTTGAAATGTTGTAGGGGTTTTTTGGTTTTGTTTTTGGTTTTTTTCTGCAATGTCTGAGAAGTCTGTGACATGCAGCCAACAGTATTTGTGGTTTAAATATCTTCCTTAGGTTAACACATTATCCAAACTGGGATAATATGGAAGTCTATCACAGCAAAAGGATCACTAATAAGTATTCAACATCTGAACAACAGGGTTTATGCAAGATTTGTTACAGAGCCAGACTTCAAAGCAGCCTCCCTGTGTGCCAAATCTCCTAACGAAAACAATTTTTCATGTTACTGTATACTGTACATGATCTAAAGCCCTGAATGCACTTCCAGAAGATTAGAAGAGAGTCAGCCATATCACGTGCTGTGTATAAAAATAGGAGTGCAAAATGACGAGTCCCTAACTCATAAGATACATGTGGATAGTTCTGACACAGCAGCAAGGATGACCTACTCTGGGTTTGTAACCTGACCTGTCTGAGACCCCAGTGAAGACAGAGGAATTGTTACTGAACTGTTCCTCTGACATGGAATTTTACAGAATATTTTTAAAGCAAAACAGCATGGATTTTGAAACTACACCCTCCAAGCTGTGGCATTTAAAGAGACATTTCACAAGAGTCAATATGCATAGTCAAGACAGCAAGAGGACCTGAGAAGCAAAGCTGTCCAGCTGCCTCACTGTCAGCAGTCACCAGTCTTCAAAAGCCAGATCTGCAGTAGTTTTATTGTGATCACTGCACTTCCATACTGGCATATTTAGATTCCATATTCTCACTGGATCTCTTCCCAATCTTTATATTGCTACAGACCAGGTTTTCATTCCCAGATTATCCTAACAACTACAGCACACAGAGCAGAATTTTATTCACAGATTATTTTAACAGTACTCTGAAAATGACATTTGCCTCTGTACAATCAACCATTGCAAAGTAATGCAATCAGAACCTGGATTTTCTTTTTATTTTAAGCTGACAAAGGCTGTGCCTGGCAATGGTATCCTTTCCACAGACTTACATTCCCCTGTGTTTCAGTGACCATTTTTTTGTCAGCCCTTGAGATTTTTTATTTGGTCTGGAAATGGTATATCCAGCAGAGATTTATTAGTTATCATTTTTAACTAGCCCACCTGACACTCTGCCTAAATGATTAACTCAATTCCTTGTGAAAATATAAGTTTAGGAAATGAACTCAGAAAAATGGAATCTCTAGATTTTTTAGGAGCCAGAAGTTTATACATTCATATCTCAGAACAGCTTCAAATTATCAAAGTAACTTTAAGCTGCTTTATTATTGCATATTGTTCTCATGTACAAAATAAGTCACTTCTTGAAAAAAAAGAATTTTTTTGTACTTGAGAGTATAAAAGACATTTCCAAGGGGACAATAGAGGTTACAAATTTGAACGTTTGGACAAGAAAAGTCTAGCAGGTAATGTGGATGATGGTGATCTCTTCCCTAAAACCTAGGCTCAACATCTGAAAGTTTTTCTTTTCCTGATTACTTTTTACATGCATTAGTACACTGATCTTATCACTGGCTTTCAGAAAAACAGGTCATGTTGACTGCAATATCAGGAAAAATGAAGATAAGTAATACAGAAAATACATTATTCTGATGTTTGCATCGCCAGACTGGTACTCCCTTGGGACTTCAATTATTTTTTAATTAAAAATTTTTGCTAAACAGAAAGTGTAATTTTCTAGGTCTTGGTATTGTATGTCCTTTAAGAAACATTGATTTCTAATTAAAATACCAGTTAACAAAGAGTTTATAAATTCTGATTGTTTAAAACTGAGTCTAGGAGGAATTTTAAGTTTGAACTCTGCTGTTCCTCTTGCATTGGGTGACAGCTGAATTCTACTTCAACATTTTTCAAGCCAATGAAGAGTGACCCTCTAGACAGGGTAATATTGCAGAGTGATGAACAAATTTGGAGGCAGGTTTTCAAGACTTTTCTTCATACTGGAATATTGAAATATGATCCCTGCATCACACTGCAACACTGGAACAGCTGGAGATGCTGCCCAAGGAAGCAAACCTTATGTAATCTGTCCATCAGCAGAGTGGAATGCACAGACATACACCAGCTGGCCATAATTTCAGTATCCCTCACCAAAACAGTGCTTTTTCCAGTGAAAAAATAAGAAACCCCAAACTTACACATCCAAATGTGATTTAGGATCTTTTCCACTGCATTTTCTAGCTGCATGTAAGTAATTTTCAAAAATAATATCCCATTTTGAAATATGATTTTGAAGCTCTCTGACTATAAAAATTAGAAATTCATTCTTGCTAAAAAATTTACAAAGTAAAACATATTTATGGATTAAATGACATTCGAATTTGAAGTTTGTTGCTAGATAATGTTCAAACCCTCTCCCCAGATTTTATGTTGTTTTTGTAAAGAGCATTCATCTAGATTACAAGGAAAAATATACTGTCATTAGAATTTCTCCACTGCCAGAAAACTAAAATAGAGAGAAAAGGAGAGGATTTTAAATTTCTGAAAATAAAATACATATTTTGTGCAGAGCTCTCCTGTAGTCTCTAGAAACAGCCTGGGTTGTAACTTCTAAGATATCAATTTTAAATTGAAGAGAGCAAAACTTTGAAAAGCAACAAGTTTGAGAGTGTTTAGGAATCATGGAAGCATTTATAATAGAATTTCAAACAAAATTATTTTTTACATGGCATACCTGTGGAGTCAAAAATCTCTTTAGGCTGCAATCTTTTTGGTTTTGCTCAGATGGTTCTGGAAATTTAATTAACTAAAAAAACCATCAGAAACACAACATAATACAAATAAAGAAACCAGAAGAAATGAGAATGTCAGAAATAAAATAACTATGATATTTCTAGGTGTTTTGAAAAATAAAAAGAACTCTTGAATGAAAAATGTAACTTCTTTCAAGGTGATAATTTGCTGGCTTTTAGACCAGTATAATTTAAACTTAAGGATGAAATGGGAGAGAACTGTATTTCTGGCTCATGGGAAATTAACAATTTGCTTTATTTTTACCTTCTTTACACCAGAACAAGACCAAAGAAACCATCATGCCTTGTGGAACAAAATTGTGATTAAAAAAACAAAAGCTG